>NC_067477.1:45456133-45593633 GCF_947179515.1 Apodemus sylvaticus
CACACAACACAGACAGCCCCCCACCTGCCCCAGCCAGTGCTTTTTACCAATTCTAAGGCAGACGTGATTGCCTGTGTGTGTGGCTGGAGCTGAAACTGCATTTCTATGAAGCCTCCCAGAGGAGCGCTTACTGGGACCAGCACAAAGTATGTAAGACTGACAAATCCAATCTTGAAAGGCTCAAGGGCCTGAACGTTTTTTTAAAGCTTTACCAAAGACTCACCCGTGGAAATGTTAGATTGTTAGTCATATCAGGAAAAACAAGCAAAGACTATAAAGGACCTTGCTGTCCCTTCTGCACAGTTTTGTTCATGAAAATCTCCATTTGGGTCACTCAACTAACTCCATTTCCTTATAGGACAGAAGAGGACCATACTTTTTTTTTTTCCATTCTGCCTCCATCTTTGCAGGCTAAGATTACAGGCAGGAGCTACCACGTCTAGCTTTTTACTTTTAATCTATATTATTTTATATTATTTTTATTTATATTATTATTACTATTTTGCAGTGCTAGAGGCCAAACTTAAGTCCTTGTGCATATAAGCCAAGTAGATTTATGCTCTATTAGATCTAAGAGTATGTTCTCTGAGATCACATCTGTCAAAACTTACTGAGATTCGTTTTATGGCTCAGAACTCAATCAGTTCTTAGAAATGTTCTGTGAGTGCTTCAAAGTAACATTCGATTTCTGGGTAGTTCTTTCTTTTCTTTTCTTTTCTTTTCTTTTCTTTTCTTTTCTTTTCTTTTCTTTTCTTTTTCCTATTAGATCAGAGGTGCTGGCCAGACAGACAGATTTGAATAGTCTGTCAATTACTATGAAAAAGCTGCCCTTGCATGGCACACACTGGTGATTCCGGGTCTTGGCTGAGGCAGGAAAGTTATTGAGAGTTGAAGGGTTTATACTGAGTTCTAGACCTGAGACCCGGTGTTCACTGTCCCACCCCCTAAAAAGTATGATGAGGAAGAGATGCCTTAACAACTGTGGTCTCTCCTCCTGGGAAGCCTTTCCTCCGCTTTTCCAGATGTCATTCCAACATGTGGAGATTTATGGTGAGCAGAATCTGGTTTGGTCTTTGCAGGCCTCGCCCTTGTCCTGGCAGCCTCACAGAGCACCTGGCCCTTCCCCCACCCTCCCTGAAATCGGGCATTCTCCTCTAAGTTCATTCCGCTTGCTGCTCGACAATCTGCTTGACATGTCTGCCTTCCCTACAGTGTTTTTATAATTTACTCCTTAGTTAGATTTTGGCCATGTGAGCGAAGATTATCCTTATAACAGCTTTGTTGATGTATAATTATTAACATATCATAAAGCCCACTCTTCAAAGGATATAATTCAGTGAAAGCTTGTCTCTTTATCTTGAAATCCTCTAGGGTGCACATACAAATCACCTGAAGATCATTAAAAACTGTCTTTCGCCGGGCGGTGGTGGCGCACGCCTGTAATCCCAGCACTCTGGAAGGCAGAGGCAGGCAGATTTCTGAGTTTGAGGCCAGCCTGGTCTACAGAGTGAGTTCCAGGACAGCCAGAGCTACACAGAGAAACCCTGTCTCGAAAAAAACCAAATCCAAAAAACCAAAAAAAACAAAAAAACAAAAAACAAAACAAAAAAACAAAAAACTGTCTTTCATTGGTCTTATACCCCCACATCAAAGGTTGTGACTTAATCAAGCAGGGGCATGGAGCAGGCATGAGATATTTTCTTAAAGTCCCCAAATAAACTAACTTGCACTTAAGGATGTCTGATAACACTCTGCACACTGCAGATAGATACGTAAGGAGGGTTTGCTGTGATCATCCATTGTCTCTATTTCTGGTATCCAGTTAACTATCTTTGTCTCCCTTATAGTCCTTGACTTCTATTACAAGTCAATATGTTTCCTTATGACTGTGTTCTCAACACTAGGCTTGGCCACACAGCCATTTTAAGGCCAGCCTGGGCTAGGTGTCACAAAGATTGTATTACACTACCAAGTTTCTGCAGTCAATAGTCAGGGATTAAATGATTTTTACTCAAAAACCAGTAACTCATAAATCAAACACTCATTTTGAAGACCAGTTGTAAAATGATAGTTTGGTTAATTTCTCAGATGACAGAAGTGCCTTTATTATTACTTGGCTTTTTGTTTGTTGTTGTTGTCCCATCGAGGATCTGGTGCACACTGAAAATGGTGACAGGGTAGTCCGGTTTTGGCTTTCATAGATGTGAGGCCTTTGAGGGGACACATCATACCATTCCTGGGCTGCCACATACTTAAATACTGGTGGGATCAGGTAGTCACACTTCATACCTCATTGTATAAATATGATCTTAACTGGACAAGGAGTTGCACACTTTCCCATTTTGATTTATTTATTTATTAATTATATGTAAGACACTGTAGCTGTCTTCAGACACATCAGATTTCATTACAGATGGTTGTGAGCCACCATGTGGTTGCTGGGATTTGAACTCAGGACCTCTGGAAGAGCAGTCAGTGACTGCTGAGCCATCTCTCCAGCCCTCTCATTTTGATTCTTTTTGCAGTTATTTAAGGTTCTCTAAACTGGAGCACTCCCTAATCTGCTCCGGCTACGACAAACAGAAGGTAGGTTTTATTTGCACCTAGGAGAGGTTTTGTAAACATTCAAATCCAGCAAGTACAGTTCTCTTGGACAACTGAAAGCAAGATTCTTGAGGTGAAGGACACCACAGCTAGGTCGGTCCTTTAGCTTGTCCCGTAATGCCTCTGAACACCTCAAATCCAGATACAGAGGGTCCGCGTGGGCATCTCGACCGCGCCCCCAGGTCAGCCGCAGCGTGATTCCTTCCCGGGAGGGTTACGCCCCAGGGCGCAAGTGGAGCGACTCAAGCATTAAACAAGACAATGTAAAAGCAGTCTAGCCAAGAAGAGACAGTGCTATTTTGGCAGCCAGTTTCTCGCCCCCCCCCCCCCCAGCCTCCACCCAATCCCTTGGGCCGGGCGCCCAGAGCTCGGAATTGTGGCCGGCTCCAGGAGCCCAGCTCCCTCCACGTGTCCTGTCTTCCCAGCAGCCTCTCCGCCGCCTGGGGAGGAAAATCTCCTGACAACTCGCGGTCTGTGGACTACATCTCCCGGGAGGCACCGCGCCACTTCTCGCAGCCAACACCCGGGGCGCAGGCGCCCTGCGCTCTGTCAACAAGTGGGTCTGGCGAAGACTGTGTGCGGTTCCTGATGGGATTTGTAGTTTCTCTGGCTCTCTCCCACTCGCCCATCAGACGCTCGAGGACTACAAGTCTCAGCTACCCCGGCGTGGTGAGCCCGGTCACGTGTTAGGGGGCCGATCGGGCGTGCGTGCCGCCGTTGATCCGGTGCTGCAGTGAGGTGGTTGTCGCCCGTGTTGTGTGTGTGTGAGTGTGTGTGAGTGAGTGAGCGAGTGAGTGAGTGAGTGTGTGCGTGGGGGCACTCGGCTTGTTGTTGTCGGTGACTTCCCCCTTCCCTCCACCCCTCCCCTCCCCGGCCGCCGCTGCAGTGGCCGCTCCCTGGGCCGTAGGAAATGAGCGATAACGATGACATCGAGGTGGAGAGCGACGTGAGTCCCGGGGCTTCTTCCTTTCCGTTTGGGTTGTCAGGCGGGGACGGCGGCCAGGGCTCTGAGCTGGGCGACGGCGGGAGGGGGGCCGGGTCGCCGCCGCCTCCTTCCACTTCACCCGGGGCCGGGACCGCCTGCGTCGCGCTCCAGGCTCGCTCCCCTCCAGTCCTGTCCGGAGAGGCCTCCTGGGACTGAAGGTGGGAGCAGACACGCGGCCTCGGGGACCCCCACATTCTCCCGTGGAGGAGGGTGTCGAGGCCTCCCTCTCCACTCTGCCCGGCTGGGGATCCCATTATCCGTCCGGATTCTGGGCAAGGAGACCAGCGCTCAGCTCTTGCTCCTTGGGTCCATGAGCTCCCTCCTCCCGTGACCGGTTGATCCTGGGGTTGAAGGGGCTGGGAGTGCTCTGACGCCCGAGAGGGATCGGGGAAGAGCAGACAGTGCTCCGGATCCCTCTTGTTCTGTTCGGATCCCAGAAGGAGGGGCAGCGCCTGGGACCCCCACTAGCCCACGGGATCTCGCTGGAGAGAGTGGAAGGGGAAAGAGGGAGGGAGGGGTGTCAGACTGACTCCCCACCCGCTGCTTCCTCCGCCGCCGGCGTTTTCTTTCTTATTATTGAGTTCGAAGTGTGAAAATAACTTCTATATTTTCTATTTTCTCTCTCTCTTATTCCAGGAAGAGCAACCGAGGTTTCAATCTGCGGTACGTCTCCTACTCTCCATTTCATTTTCATTTCCGTTCAGTTTTGATTCTTTTTGGAGTCAGAAAAAGAGATCGTTCTATTACTTTTAATATTCTTGTAAACTCCTCTTAACCGCTAAGGTGAGGTGGAGTCAATTGGGGTTGGGGGGGGGGGCGTTGCAAATCCTCACGGTTCTAGATTCTCAGGTGGTGGATTCTAGTGAGTTGGTAGGTAGGTGAGAGGAGGCCCGTGCTGCGAACTGAGTTGTTCTGTAGTGTTCAGTGAAGGATGCAGCAGGGGTATGTGAGAAACGGAAGAGCATTCCGAAGCGAATTTCGGTGGTGTTATTTCAGAGCAAACTGGCTGACTAGTTTTATTTAGGAGCAGGTAGACTTTAAGCAGTATCTCTGTACTAGAGTGAAGTTGCAGCCAAAGTCATGTTTTGGCTGAAGATGCCTAGAATCTAGAAAACCCTGGTATTCCCAAAAATGACAGTGGAAAAGAGAGGTGCCAGGAGTTAATAGTGAGCGTGGAGCAGCTTTTTGTGGTCTGACTTTCCATTTGAGAAGAAAAAAACTTGTTGAAAAGTGGCACTGTTAGAGACAGCTTTGCTGAAAGGTGATGGATGAACCCATATAATGTTATCAGTGACCTCTTAGGTTTTTGATATTGGTTTTTGTAGGTGTTTTGGCTTTGGGTTGACCCCCTGCTCTCTTGTCTTTGGAGTCTGTGACTTAGGAGTAAATGGGTATAGATTAGGGAGAGGGAAAAGGAATAGACTCAGAATAAATCCAATCAGCGTAGAGAGAAAAATGTAATATTTGATGGTTGGAAATGGTAAGGAAAGGGAATAGAGTGTAAGGACCAGGTAATGAGATAGCCAGGGATGAAGGGAAGAGCCGAGGACTGGTGTAATGAAGGATGTACACCTTCTAAAAGTCAGTAGCCACCTACCTCTGCTGCTTGCTACTTGAGAGTCAACTCAATGGGGCCTGATCTTTTTTTTCCTTCGGGAATGAGCCATATCCCTGGAACTTCCCACTTTATGAAAAATGTTAAAATACTAACAACACAGATTATTACTTTTCGGGTGCGTTCATGTGCATTTAACTTTTGACTATGCTGGGAGTCCAACCCAGGGCCCTAGGCATGCCATGCAACCCCTCTGCCATGGAGCTATGGTCTCAGCCTACTTAACTGATTTTTTTTTTTAAATTACATTTATTTAACATGTGTTTGTGGTCATGTGAAGGTCATAGGAACAACTTGGAGTCAGTTCTCTCTTTCCAACACATGGGTCTGGGGATTGGATTTAGGGTCATCAGGTTTGACCACAATGCCTGTGCCTACTGAGCTATCTCTTTAGCTTCTAGTTACCTGATATTTCAGTGCTATGTGAAGTAGCTGTGTAGGAACTGGTAGAGTTTGCAGGATGCAGCTGGCTTGGTTCTTTAGGCCTGTACACCCAGGTACTTAGGAGGCCGAGGTGGGAAGATCAGACATCCCAGCCTGCTTCTGCAACTTACTGAGACCCTGCCTTAACATACAGAAACCAACACAACACAGAGTCCAGGGCTGTGACCCAGTACGTAAGCCCAGGGCTTTTGAGGCTTTGGTAGAAGGGTTGCCCTGAAGTTTAAGCCAACTTGGGATATAGAATGAGTTCCAGCCTGGACTACAGCATGAGATTCTTCCTCAAACAAACAAGAACTCTCTACTTTTGTCTCTTTTCCTAGGGAACAAGTTTGCGGGATGCCACGTTAATAGCTCTGGTGTGGTCTTCAGTTGTATCTGCTCTTCATTAGAGCATTAGAGATTGTACAGATTGCTTGAACACTAAGAAAAACCTTATTTATTGAGAACTGATTCTGAGTACAGTTATCTCAGAGGTCTTAAGGATTGTTCTGAGATCCTCACTGAAGATAATGTTCTGTTTCTTAATGAAGTGTTACACATACTTCCACGAAAAGACAAATTCCTTTTTTGTTTTGTTTTTTAGCTATTATCTCTTTTTTTCTTTTGAGAGAGAGGGAAAGGAATCTTGGCTGTCTTGGAACTTCCAGAGATCAGTCCACCTCAGGTTCCCAGACTAAATGGGATTTTTAATAAGCTGGGATTAAATGTGTGCACCACCCTACCTGGGTACTATTAGTCTTAATACTGGACTTGGTTGTTTTCTTTTGAGCCTGTTCTACCAAAACAACAAAAAGCAACTTCCCCCCACCCCCACCCCCATCTCTAGTTCTAAGACCTGCTGCAGGGCTTGATCAGGGTTAGAGGGCAAGGGTTGGGACAACTTGTCTTGAAGACTCCCGTCCTTGAGCCGGAATTAGGTTTGCCTTTCAGTGAGAGATGTTTTCTTACTTTATGATAAGCAGTTATTGTAGGCTTTCTGCTTTTTAAAGCGTCCACTTGGGTCGTGATGTAAATTTATTAAATGCTTCCACTCCCATGAGGCGATCTTGCTTTATCTAGATGTTTTTACTTTTCTGTTGTTGTGATTGTCAAGGTGCTTAGGGTTTCCTCCTTTCACTTTGGGACATAGACAGTGAATTTTGTTGCTCCTGGAGGTTGAACCTTTGGGACCCTTTGTTTTAATTTAGTATGCTTACTAAGATTTTTCTGGTACAACTTTATCATAGCATAGACAAAAAAAGCAGGCCTATTATAGACAGTGTCAATATTATAGACAACTTTCAGAAATGGGCTGGGAACGTGTATTCCTTTATCCCTGTGAATATATCCATTTGCTTATTGAAATTTAGTATAAATAATAGATTTTTTTTTTTCTAAAATGTGGAAAGCTATTAGGTTTTATCCTTGGGAGACCATTTAAAAAATGTGGATTCTGAACAACTAGATGTTTGGGATTGCAGAAAAACTTTTTAAAAAGTTATTTGGAACCCAAGTGTGATAGCTTACCTCTGTAATCCCAGCACTCAGGATAACTGAGACAGAAGGATTACCATGAGTTAGAACTGAGCTAAATACTCTCTTCCCAGCCCCCCTACCTTCTTCTCCCCACTCTCCATTCTCATTCTCCCTCTCCCTCTCCCTCTCCCTCTCCCTCTCCCTCTCCCTCTCTCTCTCTCTCTCTCACACACACACACACACACAAAATTTGGAAAATGTTCTGTGGGTCCTAGCATGAAAAGATGATCATAGTTTCTACAGTCAGTACAGTGTCTTCCTGTGGAGTGTGCAGGCCATTCAGATCAGTATGGGAGGGAGGCTAACGGAAAGTGAAACTGATCTGCCGCATGCACACGGAAGCAGCCTCCAGTGAGCAGCAGACTATTAGAGGAAGTCACCCCAAACACTACTTACTAAACTTGATAATTGCAGAATCTCACTAGTACTTTTTGGGGGGTCTGGGAGGGGGTAAGTTGTATTTTAAAAGTTAAGTTTCTGAGGCAATTACTTTATGCAAGAGGTGTCTTTTGCTTTATTTCTGTTTGGATAATTTCTCTGGAAAAGAGTGAAAGTATTTGTGAAATGTAGGATTCCTGAGTTGGTCAAAAAAACCTGAGGCCTTTCTCCATATACTGTCCTTTGCCGCATCTGCTGAGTTCAACATGTTACTATACTGGCTGGAGGTTTAAAATAGGTTTCTGCTACTCCACTTCTAGTCCTGTCTGGTTTACAGTATTTTTAACTCTTCAGCTTTTTGCTTCTTTGGAGATTAAAGTGTATTTGGGAGAAAGGGAGTTTGACCATTTTGGACGTTCGAGTTCAGGGAACCTGTGAGTCTTTCTGGGATCAGCTTCATGACAGAAGTGCTGCGAGGTATATAGTCTGTGTTTCTACCCAGTGCTTGGCTTTTACTCTGCATGTGCCTGTGAAAAGAAAAGATGGCGCTAAGTTTTTAAGAGTTGTGTTGCTTTGTCAAAAGACTGATAGGATAAAAGGAACCCTATTTGATCATTTTTGGGGACAAGGGAGGGTTTTGACAGGGTTTTGCTATGTAGCCCGGCCTCCCCCCTGCAGGGATTCTCCTGCCTCGGCCTCCTGTGGGGCTTACAGGTGTATGTTG
This sequence comes from Apodemus sylvaticus, assembly GCF_947179515.1. Lineage (NCBI taxonomy): Eukaryota > Metazoa > Chordata > Mammalia > Rodentia > Muridae > Apodemus > Apodemus sylvaticus. The sequence continues at coordinate 45,464,399 of NC_067477.1, forward strand.
TCGGACCTGGCTTCAGTGTCCTAACCAAGAAGTCCTTCCTTTTAAACAGCTAGTATAATGGCATATATGGGTTGTAGTGTTCCCAAGTTTTTTTAGATGCCAAAAGATGGTAGAAACCTCAAAAGCAAATATATTGACAGAAATGTGTATCAGCCATAGGCTTCGAACAGAAGAGCTAGGAAACTGGAGTTACTATCTGCCTGCTAAAGATGATAGTGAGTTCATCTCATCTCAGGTGCCTGTTGTTTTGTGTTGCAATTTTTGTGTCGAGCACTTTTGAGTTACTTAGAAATTGTTTTATTTTATTAATTCACCAAACAGAAGTAATAAGTATACTGCATGAGAATTTGGAACCTTTGTATTCAGCATTCTGCAGTGAGACTAGTTGGATAGTTCTGTGACTCTGTCTTTGTGTGTGTGTGTGTGTGTGTGTGTGTGAGAGAGAGAGAGAGAGAGAGAGAGAGAGAGAGAGAGAGAGAGAGAGACTCTGTCTTCTAAAGAGACACCTTTAAATTTCTGAAACTAAATATGCTAAATAGCCACTAAGGACAACACATAGTCCCTCCACATTGGCACTGGGAAGATTCCTCTATGTGGTAGGACAGTTAGGTGCCAGGCAGCTTGCAAGAAATGGCATTCTGGAAAAACCTTGTACATCCTTTACAGTAAGGCTTTCTCCACGCTAGGTCTTGCAGGAAATGGGTTTGCTGACTGGTGAGATGTGTGAATGAAGATGCATTTTCTGTGCAATAAGTTGAAAGGAAATACTCTTGAAAGAGTTCCTCAATTCTGAACAGGTCTCCTTAGCGTCCGTGGCCTGTCAGTTCAGCGACTAAGCTTGCTTTCAACATTGACCTGCACTGAGATGCTCATGCTTGTTAGTGTGAGAGGCGGACAAATTATAGGTGACGCCTTGGCTTCTGTCTGCCAGCGTGGAAAAGCTTGGTGGAGCTACGGCTGAGACTGAGCAAAAACCTTGGTGTAGACACCAGAGCTGGAAGCAGTTTGGTACTGTAGTTCCTGCTGAGCAGCTGTGGTCCACTCTCTGGTATTACAAAGCCCCTAGTACTTCTCTTAGTCTGGGACATGCTGATGAAGAAGGGCTTTCTGACAGAAACTTCAACTCCTGTGTTAAAGAGCAAGCAGTTTCCAGCATCTGCTCCTGAGGATGTATAGGGAGTCATTTGGGAACCTGTGAATAGTCCGAAAAGACCTCTATGATCTCTTCCACAAGGGCACCATCAGTCCCGGTGTTGGCATGACCAGACACTTCTTGGTACAGGCAAGAGAGTGCACACTCCTCCGAGTTTCTTTGTTCTGCTGCTGTTAATTGCTATGCTGCTTTAAAAAGACAGTTCATGGAGGATCTTCAGCACCTCAAGCTGAGAGTCTTCACGTGGTCTTTCTTTCCTCACTTCTGAAAGCTTGGTCTTTTGGGAAAGAGCTGTCAGCAAGAGAAGATGGCTAACAAGGCAGTATAATAGCCTTCCCATTGGTCCATCATGCAAAGCTAGGGGGTATCAGCCTCATCTGCACCATAGAAATACTTTCCAGAGAGAACTCTTAGCCTTGTGTGAAGGTGTGTCAGGTTTTCCTATGCTCTGTAAGCACTAGAAGTGTCACTTAATTGAGAGTTGCCTGGAATTAGGCATGTGAGTTCGGCATGTTTTTCACGTGTGCTTGCAAATGAGGCCTGGGGAAGGGGAAAAACAAACACATCCTTGTGACTGTCTCTGTTTAGGCGTAACAGCTGAGGGGCAGACATGGCAGGAGGGCTTGGTCTAAGATCCCCCCCTTCTGCTAGTTAAATTGGGTCTGGAACCACCACAGAAATTCCATCCACTGCTTGGAGAACAACAGTCCCCAGCCCAGGCTTTCTACCAGGCAGTGGCCTGCCGCCCTTCCTAGCCCAGCCAACTCCTAACTTGGCTGGCTCCCCAGATGAGAAGCCGAGATTTCTGCTCATGGTCTACGGCCAAGTTCACTACAGTCTTCCAACCAAACGACTTGTTGTCCATTTGAGTCCTTTCAGTGCTCAGCAGATGGAAGGGGTGGTGCGTCTTGTGGGGATGATTTTGTTGTTTGGTTAAGCTTAGCTCCTTGCTTGCAGCGCAGGCCCACAGGAAACCCAGTCCAACTTAGTTCTCGCTGCTTGGGATTTTCAGGGTTCTCCCAGAAAGAAAACAGACAATTAGGATTTTATTTGTATTAACAGGAGGGATTGTGGGTAACTGGGGTCACTGCTTCCGTGCATAGCTCTTAAGCTGGGAGGAGGGCCAGGAGTCAGGGTGATTTAGTAGGCAGGAGTAGCTTGGACTGCTGCTGAAGATGCATGTAAATAGATCATCTTGGAAATTACAGTCAACACCAGAGGGCTCGTCCATGCCAAATGTTGGTCCTGGGTCTCTTGGGCTCCTCAGGTATAGATTGTGACAGCCAGTTTACCTCAAGCTGTCTCACACTGCCCCTGGAGGGTGGCTATAGTTATCCTGCCCAGTGCTGTATAATGTCCTCTAACCTCGGGTACCTGGTTTCCCAAGGTTAATTGTCCTTTCAGATTCCTCATTCTATTTTCCGTATAACTAGTTGAGAAAATATTTTACTTTACAGTGAACTGAGGTTTAAAAAGGGTTAACTTTACAAGTCCTTCAGGACAGTGGCTGTGATGGGGATTTGTATCCGATTAACAACTGTAGATGAGGCACTGAGGGATCAGGAGGAAAGTGCAGACCTGAGGGAGTCACAGACTTTAAAATTTGATAGGAGAAGAATTTCAAATCCTTTTCTTCTCATGGCTCTTGTCTGATTTCTGTCTGACCATCTTTTCTAATACAAGGATTCGTTGGAAGCAGCATTAAAACAAGTTTACTGTTGTTGCTGCATTTTCAAAATTCCTGGCACTCTGGGCTTAATTGCCTGGTCACTCTAATGTATAGATAGATTCTTTCGGCTAGCGTAGCCAAGCCTGCTCTAGTCAGGGTAAATTCTCAGGAGAGCGTCTATAATGTCTGAAGTACAGGTGTGGTGAAATTCTAGCTGAAGTAGGCCCTGTGTGCTGTTAGAGGGAGACGACGCTCCTGGACAGAGCAGCTTAGCACGGTGTCTTGCTCTCTTACCCTTCCTGATTGGTGGGTAGTCCTGGCCCTTGACAGCTGACTGCTTCTAATTCCAAGCAGGAAAGGTTAAAGGCTGGTTAGCATATTTAGGAAACTGCCAAGTGGGCCTGCCCTGCTGCAAGTGCTGAGGGGACTCACCAAGAGCACGCAGGTGTCAGGAGGTCTGCTGCCCAAGAACCACCCAGTCTGTGTGAGGGGAACCGAGATGTGATTGGCAGCTCTGTCTGTTCAGCCATAGTGATCTCGGGTACGACTGTTTTCTAGAGGTTTGGGGCTCTCTTACATGACTTGATAAGAGGATATATGAGGAGGGTATCAGAGCAGAGCCTCAAGTTGGTGGGTCTCCTGTGGACAGGCACCCCCCTTCCCCAAGTCTCATGGGAGAGGTAGCCATAGCTTATGAGGTGCCACTGGAGCTTTCCCTAGTTACATTCCAACCACAGACTGGCAACTGCTCCATCCTAGGTTGGGGACACTTGCTGGAGAGTCACACTTTGTCCCTGAATAACTTTGATTTTACTTGTGCATGAGCTGGATTCATCGTGCTATCTTGGATGTTCCTGTCGCAAGCCCTGTCACCCCTTTCTCCCCTTTAACAGAGCCTAATTCTGGAGACTCCTTCCTAACTGCCCACCTCACTCTACAAATTTTCCCAGTCCACTTGCCAGGGACAGCGCTGACTGCACACACCTCCAGGCTTCACCACACCCGCCTATAGAAGAAGTGCGCTCCTGACATGTTCTTTCCTCATTCTCCTAGGCTGACAAGCGGGCTCACCATAATGCACTGGAACGAAAACGCAGGGACCACATCAAAGACAGCTTTCACAGTTTGCGGGACTCAGTCCCATCACTCCAAGGAGAGAAGGTGAGTTTATTGACAAAGCCAGTTGGCACACCAGCAGCTTGGAACTTACCAGGACATCCCTTCTGTAAAGAAACATCCAACAGTCAGCTGGCATGCGCGCGCACTCTCTCTCTTTTTTCTTTTCTCTTTCTTCTTTTTTCTTTTTTCTTTTTCTTTTTCTTTTTTTTTAATTCTTTGGAAGATCTCCACACATCTCAATTGTTCTTGATTTTCTTTAGTAAAAACAGTGTCAGTTCTTTTTTTTTTTTTTTTTGGATTTGGTTTCTTCGAGACAGGGTTTCTCTGTATAGCCCTGGCTGTCCTGGAACTCACTCTGTAGACCAGCTGGCCTCGAACTCAGAAATCCGCTTGCCTCTGCCTCCCAGAGTGCTTGAATTACAGGCACAGGTGTGCGCCACCACCACCTGGCTTAACAGTGTCAGTTCTAACAGAGCTGTTTTCAAGACATCCCTTTCAAAATTGGAGATACTGTAATGTATTACTTTTTTACTTGGTAGTGTCGGGGATTGAACCCAGGGCCTTGTACATGCTAGGCAAATACATTAGTCATTCACAGCATTACTATAACTATATACTGTACTATATAGCATGGTCCATAATTAGTTTAGGATCACTAAAGATTCCCCGGGCCAGCAACACCCTAAACCTCTGGGAATTTCTCCTGTGCAGTTCAACATTAGTACTTAGAGTAAATGAATGCTTTCAAGCAGGTCTGGGAACCTACCTGCCTGGCACTGGTGATTTCCTGTTCTGACAGCTACGCTTCCCAACATATGTAAAGAACACTGGAAGCTGTGGATCAAAAAGTTGAGACATCTTCATCCTTCCTAGTCGCCCTTTGAAACTCGGATTTCCCTGGAGAGGGAGCCAGCTGTTTCTATCTTCAAAAACCAAAAGCTTGAGCCAGGTGGTGGTGGCACACGCCTTTAATCCCAGCACTTGGGAGGCAGAGGCAGGCGGATTTCTGAGTTCGAGGACAGCCGGGGCTACACAGAGAAATCCTGTTTTGAAAAAACAAAACAAAACAAAAAAGCCAAAAGCTTTGAGCACAAGCCTATGGGTTTGAGTAACTCCTTGGAATACAGAAAAAGCATTTGTTTGCACAGTTAGATCCACCCTTGACACACTGTAGCAACAGCCGCTTTTTGTAGCCCCCTGGGTCAGCTTGTTTGTTTGAAAGAGCCTCGCTGTGTAGTCAGACTGGCCTGAACTTGGGATTCAGCCAATCTTGCCTGTTAGCATTACAGGCGTGTGCTACTACACCTAGCTTAAGAAACACTAGTTAATAAAAACAGTGTTTACTCTAGGTATACTTTAAATGGCTTTACTGCTTTGGTTCTGTGGTAAGGAATTTGCTTTGTTATCCAAGATTAAGTTTTTGTGTTTATAGAAAGCTATGCTTTCAATTTTGTCTATAATGTGGCCTTCTGTGTGGTTGAAGTGTAGAGTAAGTCTGAGCTTACAGGAAAACCCGAATAGGCCGTGTGAATCAGTATTACAAAACCAGAATTTGCTGTGGGTTAAGTCCATTTAGTATATACTTGATTTAATGGCCTCGAACCAAGGTACTTACTGGAATAACAGCATTCCTGAGTATAACACTGAGCACCACAGAAAATCTGTATGACTGAGAGACGCGCCCTTTGGTACAAAAGGCTTCTCTCTGATGCATGCCTGACCTGTTGACACGTGGTGCTTACTCTGTGTGCTGCAGTGTCTGTCAGCATCACTTGTTGAGCTTAGGGGCTAGAGCTGCCTTCATCTAAACCTCACACGGAAAGAGACATACCTAGGATGTGCTTCTCAAAGGTGGCTGTGACCCACCCACCTCCAGTAAGTACCACCTGAACTCCTGGGAGTCAGCCTGGGAGTGCCCACCTGCTTAGTCAGGTGCTTCTGAGGCATTCTGAAGACGACCCACTGAAAGCGCAGCTCACAGACGCCGCTCTTCTCACTTGGCCTGTTTTACGTCGCTGTTGCCGTCTTCCTTACTTCCTTACAGTCCTTTACACTAAGTCCTTTTGTCGCTTTTCTTTGAGGAAGTTGAAGTTTGCCTTTAGTAGCTTACAAACGGGATGAGTGGTTTGTCATTTGTGGTCTTCTCACGTACTCCACTCGGCAAACATTCATGCAGGGTCTACACACACCAGCCACTGTTCTTAGCAAGAATAAATGGAGCTTTTAGTTTAGCAAGGAAGTACTAGAAATTAAGTAATCACTAAAAATATGAATACTGGCTAGGCATGGTGATAGCAAACACCTTTAATCACAGCAATTGGAAGATGAGAGGCAAGTGGATCTTTTTAGTTTGAGCCAATCTGGACTACATATTAAGTTCCTGGCTAGCCAGGGTTCTGTGTGTGCTGGGGTGTGTGTGCTGGGGTGTGTGTGCTGGGGGGTGTGTGTGTGTGTGTACATGCACTAGGGAGGAAATTAAGGTAGAAGGATTAGTGGAATTTTAATTGGAACAGACAGATCTCATTGGCAAGATGGCCTTTGGGCAGATTTCTTGGAAGTGAAGAACTGTCTGTCTGGTGCTGGGCATTGGAGGCAGGAGGGGGGCCTGTTGAGGAATCTTGAACAGGCCAGAATGGGTAAGGAGTGGGTAAAGGATGATACCAGGCCCTGTGTTTGCATGTTCATTGAGATGAGGTTTGTTGTCTCTCTGGCTGACCTGGAACTCACTTCATACTTACGGCTGACCTTGAATTCCTCACCTTCTGCCTCTACTTCCGTGCTAGGTTTTGACTTAGTCTTTTTTTTTTCTTTAAATTCGGGAAAGAGAGCCAGCTTTAACAAGCTAATCAACAGCCCTAAGCTGCCAGTCGTACTTCAGAAGCCTTACTGTCCTGCCTGTTCCTAACTCTGGCTGCACCAGCCTCTGCGTGTGTGACGGACAGGCAGGACTTTCCATTATTCTGTCTGCCAACAGGCTCACAGGTGCAGAGAGGCTTCAGTTCCGGAGCCCTTCGGTCTCTCAGACCGACTTCTCACCAAATGTCGCAATCTTCTTAAAATGTCGTATTGGAACCCAAGGAAATTGACTCATTCTTGATTTGAATTGCAATGGTTGAGGTTGTGACATGTAAGTGGTCATGAAATGAGTGTTCCGTGTGAGTTTTGGAGAGCTCAGCTCAGATTGTTGAAGGAAAGCCTTTGATCTGAGTCTCTTTTGATGTCAGCACCTTTACGTGTGGGGTGACTGCAGTTAGCATTGCCATTGTGTGGTATGTGTCCAAGCCTTTTTTAAGGTTTTTGTTTATTTGTTAGGTTTGGGTTCTTGAGATAAAGTTTCATTCTGTGGCTCTCAACCTGGCTTGAACTCACAGTAAACTTCCTGTTTCAGGCTTCCAGATATTCTGTTGTGTGTGTGTGTGTGTGTGTGTGTGTGTGTGTGTGTGTGTGTGTGTCTTTAAATAGCCAAAGAAATGAGTTTCACCATGAACATTATATTACATTTTACCTTATTCTTATTTAATTTTGAGATAGGGTCCCAATATGTAGCCCTGAGTGTCCTAGAACTCACTATATAAACTAGGCTGGCCTTGAAATCGCTAACATCCACCAGTCTCTCCTTTTTTCTTTTTTTCTAAAATATGTAAGGAAAAATTCAGATTGATTCAATTGGATCCTATTCAAGATGCTTGAGAAGAGAAAATGGTCTTTTTAAAATTTAGTGTGGAATTTTGTGTAGTGCGATTAGAATTCATAATTCTGCTGAAGCCTCAAGTGCGTAGACTGCCGTCCTTGCCTCTGTGTTCCACAAGGAGAAACGTTGCGTTTTATTTGTTTGTTTGTTTGTTTGTTTGTTTGTTTGTTTGTTTTTGAGACAGAGTTTCATAGCTGAGGCTTGCAACCCCCTGGGTAGTCTTTGTTGACATAGAATTTAAAGTGATCTTCCTGCCTCAGCCTCCTAAGTGTTGGAATGACATGATGTGTGTCACTGTGTCTGACAAGAAAGAAAACTTGAACTTAAGACACAAATGCCACTTATTCCTTGTTTCTTATATTTGTATGATAGAAAAACATCATAAAGACTGCCTATCTTCCCTAATTTCTGTAATCCTAGCACTTAGGAGTTAGAAGGAAGATAACTTGGGGTGCTGCTCTGACAGGGTTCAGTTCCCATCATCCACATGGTGACTCACAGCCTCCTACAGTCCCAAGAGACTGATCCCTCATGTAAATAAATAGTTTTCTTTAAACAGAAAGAAAGTCACAGACATAAAGACCAGTAATCTAGGACTGGTACTGAACACTATAATCCCAGTACTTAGGAGATAGAGGCAGGAAGACCAGAAGTTGAAAGTCATTGTCAGCTAACAGTGAGTTAGGCCAGCCTGGGCTGTGTGAGGTCCTGTCTCCAATGCAACCTTTTTGAGATGCTGACGATCATTGGGCAATCACTGTTGTTCCTACCTTTACCGGAAATGAAGGGCCTGCTCAAGGTCATGACCCAGTCTGTAAAGAAATCCAGCCTATATAGTTGGGCAGGTGTACATCACTCAAAGGCTGAGGCAGGCAGATTGCCACAGGTCTGAAACTTAGGCTAGCAGTGGCCTATCTCAAGGAAACCAAGTCTCCCTCTGCTCCTGCTAGCAACTTTATGTAAATGCAGTAGGGTTCACAAAAAGGAAGAAATAAAAAGATGCAAAAGTAGAGGGGGACATGCTGGGAAAAAGAAGGGTTCAGTGGAGGGGTGGGGAGGGTAATGTGGGAAATATGCTCAAGTTTTGTATGTCTGAAATTACAACAACAAAGAAAATCTAGCTTAAGTAGTTAAATCTTGTCATTTCCTGGGAGCTTTCTTGAGATAGCTCCATTAATCTTAGCAGTATATAAGTTACTATGAAATTACTCATCTAAAGTGGTTTATTTAGGTTTCACCAGAATGCAGAGTTGAGGGTCACTTTGAGTCTATGAATTCTTTCTGACTTTACATCTCTCCACTCAGCCCTAGAAAGTGGCTCATTCCAGTCAGTGGTCATTCAGATTTGTTATCAGTCTTGGGGTGGGGTGCGGACCTTCATACTCTGTTGTTTTATTTTATTTCATTTTTATTTTTATTTATTTTTTACTCTGTTGTTTTAAGGTGGTGTTTTTCTCTTGTAGTTTTTGTTTTTTCTTGTAGTTTTTCAATTGAAGTGTATTTTAAGACAAATAGCTTTGTTATGGCAAAGAATATAATGGTTCTTGGCAAACATTCAGACCCCAGTGCCATCTTACCAGTATTTGTGTTTACCAGAGGTTTTGAAGGCTATTGTCTGTGCTTGACATCACGAGGACCCCCAGTCAGGGAGCCTACCTCGGGCCTAGGTAGTTACAGTCTAGGAGATGCCTCCGTAGTGCAGATGCCCCGAGGCCAGGCAGCTCCTTCTAGCCTTACTGCAAGCCTCTTCGCTGCTGCTGGCAGGGTGTCTTGGAAATGGAATACAAGCCATACCCCTGTCCGTTTCACCTCCTCCATGTAGTTTGGACAGGTATCAGCTTCTGTTTAGTTCCTTCTGAACTGCTTCTGTGTGGTACCTCCGAGGCCTTCTCATGGACCAGTCTGGTAAGGACTCAGCGTTGCTTGCCTGCTTTTTTCTTAATACCCTTGCTTTGTGGAAGAGTATACCCACTTCCTGTTGGCCAGAAATGCGGTTGTCAACTTCTCTGAGGTCTTCCTCAAGGTCAGACTCTAGCCTTAGGATCCAGATAACTAGTCTGACTCCAGGGCTTGTCAAAGCATTATCTCCTACCTGCATTCCACCCTGGCCAGCTCCACCTCCAGCCCTCTCTTGGCCTGTAATCCCAGGGGCCCCACAGGCTCTCCTCCGGCTAGAGTGCTTACCGCGCTGGCCTGCTTAGCTTTCAGAGTCGGATGGGATGATACTTCTTGAGGAACATCCCCAATCCTTTCTGAACCGGGGTGGGGCTTTCCCTTGGGAGGACCAGGAGACTTACTTTCCTGAGACTGAGAAAGATAGAGGCTGACCTAGAACTTCCCTTTAACATTACTCTTTCTTTTTTGTCTTTGGACAAAATTGAAAAAACTTTAGAAAAATGGGAAGGAAAAAACACGTCTGTGTCTTTCTCTAATACAATTTCCATTTGTCCTAAGATTCTTTGATAGTCACTGTCTGATAAACACTTAATATGAACCACAGATATATTTACGTAGAGTTTAATGTAAATACAGTTAACATTTATAGAAGATATTACTAAAATTAACCAGTGCGGTCTGGAGCAGGCCCAGGTTGTAGAGCAGCAGTGTGAGCCTGAGGTGCTGGGCTGGGTCCGCAGGAGCCTTCTACAGCCATGAGCAGTAACTCAGGTCTGCAGTCCTTGCACTGCAACTGGAGAGGAGAGGCCGTGGATGTGAGGGTGAAGGGCAGGCAAGGAAGAGGTTGAGAGTGGGGGACAATGTCGTTATATTTTAATTGTTAAATATAATTTATAATTTAATAATATATTTAAATATAAATAAAATTTAAAAAGTTAAAGCAGTGGACTAAAATATACAGTTTAAGACAGGGTCTCAGTCAAGCTGTCCTCAAACTATGCTTTGTGGCTGAGATTAGACTTGAATTCCTGATCTCCTGCCTCCAACCTCCACAGTGCTGGGATTACAGGTGTGTCCCACCATGCCTGGCCCCTCTTTATTTATTTTGCTAAGTATTAACAATATTACACATGTGCGCAGGCACTCACACACTTGTGGTCACTACAGCTCAGACTGAGTGTGCAGTGTGTGAGCTCTGTGGCTAACGTGGGATCACACTGAGTAATGCACACACTTCACTCCCTGTGCTGCCCTTCAGCGTAATGTGACTGAAATGGTGCACCTTAAAGTAACTGTCAGGCTTGTCTCATTTTTCTCCACTATAAGCTTTTTTTTTTTTTAATTTTCAGCCCAGAGGCTGTAGATGTGGCTGCAGAGGCGGAGGGCTCGCCTGACATGCTGACTCCTGGGTTCCATCCCATCATTGGATGACCAGCTGAGCTGGTGCATGCCTGTAATCCCAGCACTTGAGGGTGAGGTTCAGGGTCAGCCTCAATTTAATGTGTTTGAGGCTATCCTGGGCTACGTGAGAATCCCCACTCCTCATGTGTAGAATTGATAATGTCTAAGAAGCAAGGCAATCTGTTGCCCTGTTCTGGTCTCTAGACATACTTGCCACGTGTAAAGTGTCAGCTGTGTGCTTCATTTATAGACCTCAGTTTCCCCAAATGACATATCATTCCTATCTAGCCACTGGGCTGTTTCTGTTGTCCGGTTTGGGGTTTGTACATGTCTGACATTTTAGAACTAGAGCCGTGATGAGCCACAGCTTGTGTCTGGCCACCCCACGTGTAGAGCCTCTCAGGAGCTCAACGAGGGTACCAACCACCAGCTGAGCTGTGCTACGAAGATACTCCCGGAAAGACTGTTTTCACCCCATTCTCTTTGTGCTTCCTGGAGTCTCTCAATGTCATCACTAGGCCTTAGAGGAAGGCTAACTTATTCGGCAAGAAACTAGTAATTGCTTTAAAGTTTTACTCATTACCTTTGAAGGTAAATGCTTTTGCTCATGTTGTTCCGCAGTGGATCTGTTTCCTCTTGAGGGAATTGTGTGCTGTACTTGTTCTTCTTGGGCCAGTTGATGGGAAGAGCCATGCCTTGTCTAAGGTCCCAACCGCACAGTTCACCCTTAAGGTTTGAAAAAACCCAAACCCTTGCAGGGTCTGTCCTGCCTGCAGCACCTCAGTCAGCCAGTCAGCCTAGAGCCTGGAAGCAGGAAGCCTTGAGGAGCGGCACAGACTCGCCTCCTTGCGACCCCTGACGGGCTCCATTCCAGAGGGAGCTGCTTCAGGGGACACTGACATTTGTTGTGCACATTTGCAAGTCTTCATTTCCAGAAAGGGGCTTATTCAACAGAAATGTGTACCAGATTTGCCTGCCCCTCCCCCCATGGCTCTTCAGGACAGCCACTTACTTTGTAAACCAGCCTGGCCTTGAGCTCACCATTCTTCTTCCCCAACCTCCCAAATATTGGCATTATAGCAAATGTAAGGCCCACCATGCATGCCCAGCGAGCGTCTGACTGGGGACTAGGGATGAGTGTAGCCGCTGGCCTTTAGGCCCTCCAGGAAGGGAGGCAGAGGTGCTCCTACCTTTAGGCCCTCCAGGAAGGGAGGCAGAGGTGCTCCTACCTTCTTGCCTCTTACCTCTAGTGTCTAAACCAAACTGGCTTTTTATACAAAAACAGGTGAAGTGTGATAAGGCAGAGAAGTAGAGATGTGGAGCTTCCGCTCTGAGGTATTGGGCAGCAGATGGTAGCCAGCAGACTGTGTTTGAGCCTTGGTTCTCTTACTGAGTTCCACTCCCTGTGCCCCGGCCCTGTCTGAAGACTGCAGAGAACCGCTGTTTGCAATGGGACTTACCAGCCTTGCCAGGGTCGTGCTGATGAGCCTCTGGAATCACGTGAGCCGTAGTAGAATCTGCTTCTTCTGAAGCCTTTGAGTCCTTTTGTTAAATTTTTGCCAAGACACATGGATGCATTGCTGGGTTGTTTTGTTTTGTTTTGTTTTTTCGAGACAGGGTTTCTCTGTGTAGCCCTGGCTGTCCTGGAACTCACTCTGTAGACCAGGCTGGCCTCGAACTCAGAAATCCACCTGCCTCTGCCTCCCAGAGTGCTGGGATTACTGGCGTGCGCCACCACGCCCGGCTGCATTGCTGTTTTTAAGAAAGGCATGTACCTCTAGAAATGATTGACCTTCCCTCAGGCCACCTGCTGTCAAACCTGGAGTCTCCATTGGGCCTTGTGGTTTTTCCCCCTTCTGAGTTTCTAAGAGGCAGGGGAGTCAGCAGCACTATGGCAGCCGCCCACAGCGCCTCACTCGCATTTCTTCTCTGCTAGGAGCCTGTTCATGGCTCACTGTGAGAAACTGTGTGCTTTAATGTTATTGCTATTACAAGTTGTGGTTGTTGCTACTGTTTATTTGATTGATTTTTGTGTCTCACTTTTTAAACAAAAAGACTAGTCTTCAGCCATTGCTTTCCAGCCCAGGCCTGTGCCCGTGTGGAGCTGGCTCACCATCAGGCCTTGACACTACTCTGAGGAAACCACCTTCTCAGGGGTTGTCCGTGAAGGCAGATTAGTGTTTCTCCTTCGTCCTGTCCTTGTCTTCCGGTTTTCTCTCCATGGTGACTCTTTCTCTGAAGTTCTCTTGACCTTTTAAAACTAGTGCTACAGGTGCCTCTGTTCCTAAAATATGAGTTATCTGAGACTTGGGTGAATTCTGACTGTTGCCTACAAGTTAATTAATGTCTGGTAAGACAGAGCTGTGTGCGTTGGTTTCCCACACAGAAGATTGTGTGGCGTGCCTGGCCCCAGACTCTGTTGCTGCTGTCTCTGTTCACGGGCTATCCTCACTCCTGTGTGTAAGCATGAGGTTGCAATAAGACCTGGTAAGGCTGCTCAACAGCTGCCCGGGGCTCTCCATGCTGCATGTATATGTATGGATGGCATGGCTAACGTTTTTAGTCCCTGCAGCCACAATCTGTCCTGTCCCACAGCTCTGTCCAACCTATTCAGAAGAGGTATGTCTACTCAGAAAGGTAGAGTTAGTGCTTTCTAAATTAAAAACTAAACAGGAAAAAAAAATCACACATGTGCTTACTAAGCAGTGGTTGATCTGCGACACATTGACATACCAGGTTCCGTGTGGTCACAGGACTCCGTGAACATTATCAGTTGACTCAGCTTTCTGAGAGCCTTGTCAGAAAACAGAAACTGAAAACCCGGGGCCATTCCATAGTCCATGCCATAAATCCCAGGACCTTTATGTTTATTGTATGAGTACTATGAACTCATAAAGGCCGGGAAGGGCCCTCCATACACCATACAGTTGTAGCTGCTTATGTAGTCTTGTGGTTTGAAGAGATGAGAGGCATTGATTGCAAAGGAATCTGGTATTTCCTGACTTTAACCTTTTGTTTCTCTTCCCTGAAGTGGATGGAAATATATTTTGTGGCATTCTGTATTATGTGTATGTTTTAACTTTTTAGACTTCTTGGGTATACTGAAAAGGACAAAGTAAACCTCACCATTTTGGGGGATTATTGGTTGGCCAGGTGTCCAAGGGCACTTCCGCTTTTAGCTGGGGCTAGGGGAAGGGTTGTATTGTGTTTAGCCTTAGGGATGCTTTGAACACTGGATTTAAAAGTCGGCTGGCTGTCGTGGTACACATCTTTGATCCCAGCACTCAGGAGGCAGAAGCAGTTTGAGGATAGCCTGCCTGCCTGGTCTATAGAGTGAGCTCCAGGACAGCCAGGGCTACACAGTAGTAAGACCCTATCTCAACATTTTTTTAAATTAAAAACAAAAACAGACTGGTGTTCTTTGAGGTCCTCCTATTCCCAAAGCATTGTTCTGAGCCTTTGTCTTCAGCGAAAACTACTGTGAGTGAACTGCGGTCACCTAGAGGTCCGTGGCCACCTGCTACCTTGCTGCGCTCGCTTCTCACTTCTCTGGGTGCTACTTCCGTGGTTTTGGTTGTGTCTGAGAGAGAGACGGAGGGAGAGCACAGGCCGTCTGCAGACACTCAGGCTCTGCTTGTTTCCCCTTGTCCCAGATGCACACGTTTGGTTAAGTACTAAGGCTGCCTTCTGGGAACTGTTAGGAAAATATCTTTAAAATAGGCAAATTTAAAAAGAGATTGTACACTTATTTTTAATCCCAGCACTTGGTCTGAATCAGGAAGATCACAGTTTCAAAGTAGATCCGGTCTCGAGTGAACTGGGATTTGTCAGTGACGGAGAGGATAGAGGACCTGGGAGTAAGGAGCGGCTGTGGGCAGGAATGTCTCAGTACAAACAGACTACAACTCCCATCTTCTGAACCCCCAGCTTGCCACCTGCCGTTCTCTGCTAAGCAGCTTCGTTGACATTTCTATCAAAGGGGCAAGATATTTTTATTAGTCCCTACTAATTATGTGCTCCCTCCCCATTTTGCCAACTCTGCCCTCAGAAGGCTCTTTGAAGAAATGGAAACCACTGAGGTGTCCATTGCTGGGGCTTCTCACTGCACAGACACAGGCTGGCACTCAGCTGAAGAGACACATCCAGCTTCCCCACCTCGTGCCCTTGGTCTAGCGCAGTTAACTCACTGCTTCATGTGGGGCATCCATAGTGTGCAGCACTAAGGCCAGCGTCTGCCGCACGGTGGGTCGTCACTCCCGGAAGCTGCCTGTTGAGTGATGTTTATGATATGTTAGTCAGTACACTTGTCAGCACTGCATGTAGATAATACTTATCTTCTCACTAGATAGTAAATAAGCTTGTGGGCAAAGAAGCTGTGACTAATACATTTTGTTTCCCCACACCGTATACCTTGCACATAACTCTTAGCGGATAAAATGATTGATTGACTATGAATGATCTTCTGAGCAAAACACCTTGAGGGTCCTAAAAGAGACAAGCCTGGAAATGGTCATGTTTCCCCAGTCGGGTAAAGTGCAGGCCTTCCACGCCTCACCTGTCTATCTAAGGTCTGTACGTTGGTCAGTAGGATTTTTTAGTATGAGTAAATTGAGATTTGCTAGTTTGAATACTGGTGTGTTCTTTGCCTCCCACTCATTGTTTACTGGTTGTTTCAGAGCACTGAGCTGAAAAGCAGAATTGTCAAGAATGACCCTTTGGAGGGCAAAGCTTTTGAATGCGCAGCCTCTGGAAGGAAGGCTAGAGTTCAGGGCTGCTGTCCTGTCCTGCCTGGAGCTTATGTGGATACCAGTTGATGTGTAGAGCTGGTGCCCTGCTGCTAACACTGGCCATATATGTAGCCTGATAGGAATCGGCTAACAAGTGTGATTCTAGGGGCACAGTAAACAGTAACCTGTTGCTGCCTTGTTGACTTATTTATTAACCTTGTCCCCTGATGGTGGACCAAGCCAGGCCCACACCAACCTGCTATAATTGTAGAGGTGTGGCTGTTTCCTGGGATGTCACAATTGCATGTCTTTCCTGTGTTGACATCAAGTACTTACAGCTTTCATGATAATCTCTTTAGACAGGAGTGTTGTTCAGTTGAGCCTCCTTACCAATCGTCTGAGGGTTTGGTGAGGTCTTAAGACCATAATGGAGAAAATGTACCCACTTTCATTCCAGGTCTACCCCAGCCCTTGATCTTGTTTGTCATCCTTAACCAGCTGCCTGTAGCTAGACTCCAGGAGAGTTTGTGTAGCCTGAGCTTTCCTTTCATTATTTCAGATGCAGTTGAGCTGTGTTTAGTGTACATAAATCCCTGGGTTTAATCCAGAGCACCATGCGCAACTGGCAATAGTTATCCCGCACTTGGGAGCTAGAGTGGCATACTCTGCTACATAGTGAGTTCAAGACCAGCCTGTCTTAGGCCTTGGCAAGCTGAAGTCTTTAAAGCTAACTAAAGAGCCAGACGGGTTAGAGTGGATTATAGCTCATGGCTATAATCCTAATACTTGGGAGGCCTGCCTGCCTGGCCTAAAACCCTGTTTCAAATAAATAAAAACCTATAAGAAAAAGATCCAGAGCTGGGAAGAGAGAAGGACACTTGAAGAGTCAGACTCTCAGCCCAGGCCATCCGTAGGCTGGTAGTTTAAGTAAATCAGCGCGGCTCTCTGAGACCTGGGTTCTCTCAGAGCCCTGGTCTGTAGAGCTGAGACTGTGTAGGTAAGTTCTGCGAGTTGCTTGGCATTTTGGGATAAAGACCAAAGCTAGCCTTTACTTTTTCCTCAGCCTTTTCCATCATGGCCATCCTCCTGTTTCCAGCCTTTCTTTCCCTCATGCTGTTGCCAGAGAAGGGCATGGTTCTCCTGCTCTTCAGACTTGGTCTTTATTTTGTCTTGTGTTTTTTTCCTCATATTGCAACAGGCATCCCGGGCCCAAATCCTAGACAAAGCAACAGAGTACATCCAGTATATGCGAAGGAAAAACCATACACACCAGCAAGACATTGACGACCTCAAGCGGCAGAACGCTCTTCTGGAGCAGCAAGGTGAGCAGCCAAGCTCATGGGGCAACGCCCTGCTGTGCCCGGCCAGGCTGGGCTTTCACTCCTGGGCCTTCGCTCAAAGCTAGAGGACCATGCCTCAGAAGCATCCTCAGCCCGGCTCTGCAGGCCTTGAAGTTGAGTGTTAGACCATCGTGAGGAAGGACCCAGACCCTCCAGTGAGTAGATGGAGGAGCCAGGGCATTGAACATCCAAAAGCTTGTATCTTTTCTGGCCTGATCTCTCCCTTTCTCGGGGCTCAGGTTCTCTGCCTACAGTAAGGGTCACACCTGGTGTGACCACCAGAGCTTTGAGGCCCTTGCAGTAGAATGTGCCATGTAAGTACCAGAGTCTCCAGGAGTTCAGGGACAGTGAGCCCTCCCCATTGTCAACAGTAGTCCAATCAGGGCAGCCTATGGGCCAGGCCCCTGCTGTTCTCCAATGCTCACACCCGCCTTTTCCTACAACCACAGGGGAAAGCGAGAGCTGATCAAGTTCTTTGTTCCTGGGGAATTCACTTCTCTTCCTCCCTCATGGAAGATGCAAGTAAAAGGAAATGCAAGTAACCACCTGGGTTAGCACATCTCACATAAATAACACGAAGGGTTGACCCTCCAGGCTCGAGCTGAGCTGACCCAAGGGATGGGCAGTGGGCGGCGGCAGCGGGTTGGAGGATGGGCAGAGCAGCCTGCATGTAGGGGTGTCTGTTGAAAGGCCCAGGTATTTTGTGTGTATCGGTGACTTGCTTCCAAGTGTCCAGCTTGTCATTCCAAGTGGATTTTGTTCATGAGAGCCAAGCCAAAAGTTTTCTTTGACCCAGTCTGTTGTGTCATCCTTTCCTGCTACCGTTGGCCTTCACACCTTCATGGAGCCGGCATTGCTGGGCTCACTGCTTCTCTGGCATTGCATTGCTCAGTCCAACAGGGAACTCTTGCTCTGGTCTCTATGCTGAGTCCATGGCAGGACGGTGTCTCATCACAAGCCTTCTCTTCAGGGTGGTATGGCTGTGGCTGGCCATGTCTGCTGGGCCCCCAAGCCCATCTGGGAAAGGAAAAGGGGGAAACGGAAGTGTGCAGGTGGAGCAGCCACCAGAAGGGAATGACTTCTGAGCCACCCTGTGCCTTGGGGGCCAGCAAGCAAACCCTTAGGAAGAACAGGCTGGACCCTGAGTCTGAGACTTGGTTGCTCCGGATCTCCAGAAGGTGGTAACATGCTCCCTTGGTTGCCTTTTAGTCCGTGCACTGGAGAAGGCAAGATCAAGTGCCCAACTGCAGACCAACTACCCCTCCTCAGACAACAGCCTCTACACCAACGCCAAGGGCGGCACCATCTCTGCCTTCGATGGGGGTTCAGACTCCAGCTCAGAGTCCGAGCCTGAAGAGCCCCAGAGCAGGAAGAAACTCCGAATGGAGACCAGCTAAGCCATGCGGGGCAGGCCAGCAATAAAACTGTCGACTCTGCCGTCGCGTCCTCCTTCAGTTCGTCATTAGAACCCTCAGAACTCTGAGAAGACTCTTTATTTTCCTTTTCTCTTTATTAATTGTTATTTTTGCATAGAAGCTCTTGGACAACAGCTCTCATCCCCTTCCCTGTGTCCACTATCATTAAATGTATTCCCTTCAGGGGTTCCTGTCCCCACGAGAAATTTTAAACCAAAACACCCTAACTTGGCAGCTCTTTCTGTGGAGGACAGACGGCCGGCCAGACCTCTGAGTACGTGGTGTCCTGCCCACCCTAGCAGCTCCCCGCCCTCAGAGCATGTGCCTGGAGGACGCCTGCTCTGCTAGGCGCTCCTCCTAGTCCCCCTCACCTCTGTTTGGTGGACTTTGTGAATCTCTGAACTGCTCTACTTTGACAAGAAGACCAGATTGGAGTAATCAGAACTAACCCCCTCTCCTTTGTAAGGATTATTTTTTGGAAAGCTGTCTCTCCTGTTGAAAGACCAGATTCTTGAAGAAGTTTGTGTGGTAGAAAAGGAAAGCGGGGACAGATTTGCAGTACCCTTGGCACGGTCGGTCACTCTTCAGCTGTTTAAGGCTGCAGACCCAGCCTTCCAGAAGGCCACGGGACACTGGTATGTATGTATAGGAGGCTGCGGCAGTGAAACAGACGGCTCTCAGGAGTGGGGGTGGCTATGTGGGTGGGCCTGGGAGGGAGTTTTAGGTGGGGTAGAGGTTTTGTATTAAGGGCCAGTGATGATGTTTTGATATTTATTTCCTGCTACTGAAATTTGGATCTGAATGAAATGCCCCTATTTCTGATGATGTCGATACTGTAAAGCGACAGATTCATAAAGTGATGATCAAATCTTCATTTCTTTCTGTGTGTATCTCTAAGAAACAGAGCCGACTATTTTGTATATAAATACCAAGAGCGACTTACCTGGTACTAAACCCGCAGCCCAGCCCAGCCCAGCCTCCCACCCTACTTTTTTCCTCCTGTCCTGGATGGAACTTGTCGCCACTGTGTGATCCAGCCCTGGCTCTGGCTGTGGTCAGCAGATCCCAGTGAAGGCTTTCTCGTCTTTAGGCTTCGTTTCTTTGTCTTTTCCTACTCTGTTGCCGGCATTTGCTGATTTCTAGGGTATACTTTGTAGTCTCAGTCGGTGTTTTGATTCCATTCCATGGAACTAAAAAGTATGTTGTACATACTGCCCAAGAATTGTCTTGCAAGTTAAGGCTTCCCCCTTTACTATAAGAATATAAATAAAGACTTATTTTATCCTTGTTGGTAGTGGTGTCTTCTTACCCTGCAATGATGGCCATGATAGTTGAGGGAGGATGCTTTTGGAAGCTACTGGGCCTCTGTGGAAACTTGTAAGAGGAGCTGAGATTTCTTACAGGAGCTTACAGAAATCCTGGCTCCTTGCAGAGCCAGGAGCAGCTGCAGACAGACCTGTTCTCCCATGTCTCTCAGCCTGAAAGAGTGGTAACGTGAGTGGCAGAGAGCGCCCTTGAGGCTTGCAGTGGGAGATCTGTGGCAGCAGTTCCTGCTGAACAGGTGCTCTCTGGAGGCATCGTTGGCTCAGAGCTGAGACACTCACTCTCCCTCTAATGAATGTCTGGTATAAAAGGGCTGGCTAGTAGTAGCATTGGCCAGTGTTTTCCAGTTTCTAGAGCATTCCAGTTATAAAGAGAAAACATCAGAGCTGCCAAAGACTGGAAGTCAGAGAATCCATCACAACATCAAATTAACTACTGTGAACCCAACTCCAACCTGAAGCTTTGACCAATGACAGGATTTCTGTTTGTCAGGTAAGTTCT
Organism: Apodemus sylvaticus; assembly: GCF_947179515.1. Taxonomy (NCBI): domain Eukaryota; kingdom Metazoa; phylum Chordata; class Mammalia; order Rodentia; family Muridae; genus Apodemus; species Apodemus sylvaticus. The sequence continues at coordinate 45,484,634 of NC_067477.1, forward strand.
TTGCTTTATATGACAGAGTGCTGGGGTTTCGTTCCCTTGACACCCGGTTTTAGTGTCTACTTAATGGAAATCGGTAGGTAGGCCATGTTTGTACAGGAAGTGGATCCTCAACCTCACAAGCTGTGGCGCACGATGGGAAATCAAGGCCTGAAGGGCCTTCCTTGTGGAGGCAGAGGGAGAGCTGAGGTGGGGGTGGGGGTTTCACAAGTGCTCGCAGTCAGCGTGTCGCCTCAGTTAGCATCATTAGGGCACTGCATACTGGTTTGGTCAGAATAGATGTTAGGGATGATCTGCCAGTGAAGTCAGCTGGTGAGCTGGCAGTGCAGGAAGTTAGGCACCCAGCGGGCTATGAGCGAACAGGAAAAAGCAGCCGAGTTGGTTGGCTGGTGGGGTATCCTGGGTAAATGGCCCCAGTTCCAAGATCGGTATGGGGCAGGTTTGAGTTTAGGCTTCCCCAGAATTCATACACAGTTGGATGTAAAGCGGAATCTGCACCACCTGCTATGACAGGTGGTGGAGGACTGATGGTGCTGTGGGCAACGTTGACTGGACAGGAAGAGACCTGGGGCAGGAGGGTGCCCTGCAGAAAAGGACAAGCAAAAAAGCAAGTCACAGCTCGCTCTCCTTTGGCATGAGTGTCTAGGAACTGTGAGTGTGTCCCACAGCCACGTGGTGGGCGTGGCTTGCTCGGGGACACTGATCTTGTCTTTGTTTCTGTCATCGCAGTGGGTCTCCTGCAGAGAGCCCAGCTTACCTGTTGGTTTTCTGTTTGCTTGGTCACGGCCACAGGTAACTTCCCTTAGGGACCTGTTGAAACTCGCAGCTTCCTCACAGTAGTGAGCTTGGTATGACTACTTTTGCAATCGCTCTAAGCACAGGGTGTTTAAAAATGGCCTGGTTCCTCATCTGTGCGTGCTTTCCTGACATGCCAGTCCCCTTGCAGAGTGTAAAGCATCTGCTAGTCTTACAGAGCTGTCAGGTTTTGTCTGGTGTTCTTGTTACATGCTCTTACTATGTAGGCCAAGCTAGCCCGGAACTTACCGGATAGCCCAGATTGAATTTGAGATTCCTCCTGCCTCAGCCTCCCTCTTGCTGGGATTTTACGTGTGCCACCCCACCCAAGAGCTGTCAGCTGGGACAGGTTTAAGAAACAAAACTGAGTGGGTGGCAGGAGTTAGAGGTGAGAGTATTTTTGACGCCTAGGCTCTGGAGTCAGACTGCCTGGATTTCATGGCTTATCTTTCATGAAGTAGTTTCTCTTAGCTTCAGCAGCCTTACCTCTATGAGATTCATAATGGCTGTTCTAGTGTGGAAAGTTTCATGAACTTCATTTGTAGGAACAGAATGGAATGCCGTAAATTAAGGCACTTGAAAATACATTGGTGGGGAAATCAGGTAAGCAGGTTAAAACACAATGGGGAGCACTGATAGAGGCCTCGGGTCCCATCAGATTGGTGGGAACTGGAGTCTTACACATTCCAAGGAAATCTTACCTATTCATCATTGGATGTGACATCTAGAACAGAAGTAGAAAAGAAATGACTAGGGGCCTAAAGATAGCCCAAGATAAATTGTAATCAGGCTGTGGGCCTGAAACATTTCAGCCTCTCCGAGTCACCCAAGCTCTGGTCTGCTAATGACTCTTTGCAGACACAGCTTCTTCCCAGGAACTCCTCCATGGGCCAGAGGCTTGAGCCGAAATGTCTAAGTTCTCTCGCCTGCTGCAGTCTTTACCTCCAGTCGCTGCCCTGGTCTCCAAAGCCATACTACAAGGACAGTAACCAAGTACAGTACCATTGTGAGACCCTAGGTGTACGCTTACAATGTCCTTGGTGTGTTCCAGCACTCAGATACTCAATGTGATGTGGCAGGTCTTAGTTCCTGGCTCTGGGCTGCTTCTGCCTGGATGCTAATACTGAGATGCAGAATGAATGATTTCCATCCTGTACTGATGCTGTGGAAGTTTGGTGTATATAGATGCTTCAGAAAAGGGGGTGGCGAGATACAGTGAAGGCTGCAGGCAGAGGTGCTGCCCTTGCTTTGAAACAGTCTTAAGGAATAGTGTATACCTGTTGGCGCCCTCACCCGGCCCTCCCTCTGGTTGTGGCTTGTGTTTCTTAAGAGAACCTTGCATACCAGCCCAGCGCTGCTTCCACACGGGGCTTGTTGGGGTGTGGGTCAGGCCTTGTTTTCATCCATCTCGCATGAGCCTGTTTCATGAGGGTACTAAACACACTGGGCATCACCTGCCACCCAGTGTGCCAGTTCTTGAGGCAGTAAATTTTACAGAAGCCAAAGAGTTTAACCCACTAGGCCCCCAGCCTGGTGAGGAGCCTTCCCCAAGGTAGAGTTTAGAAGTATTTATGGAATGGAAAAACCAGTCTGAGGTGTGGGGAAGGGTGATTGGGGTGAAGAAAGATGAAGTTATCGGTGGTCTGTGCGTGCGTAAACTTCTTGTCACTTCCTAAGACGTGGGGAAAAATGGCTGTATTGGTGTAACCTGGGGTGACTTGTGGGGCCCCCTGACTGCCTGTTAACACGTTTCCGGAGTGGGTGGATTTGTTGATTTCAGCCAGTATGAGCCAGACAGTGCTTCCTCCAAACCTCTAAACAGCAACAGAGTTAGAATCCACAGGGCTTCAGACTTCTTCTAAGTGAGCTTCAAAGGGGAGAAGGCACCCTTTGATCTTTACTAGGGAGAATGGTTCCTGCTTCTTACAGGAAGAAAATGGTAATTTCATTATGGGGATTCCTCATGGGGTGAGAGATAGGGCAGACAAACCTTATGGCTGGAGCCAAGGACACTCGCTCTGCTGCAGATGCTCAGTATGTTGGGTGGGTTTAAAGGGTGTGGAACAGGGAGTCCTGCATGCACAGAGCCCATGCAGCCAGCTGCCCAGCAGTCCTGCTGTGAGTGCCAGGCCCCAGTCAGGACTGTTTACCTCTGATGTCCATTGCAGGGTGGGGCCCTTGTATGCCTACAGCCTCTGGACTGAGCTACACAGTAATCTCTATTAGTAATTTGTTTCCAGCAAACTAAAGACTGGAGGAAAACAAACAGGGAATCAAGGGCCCAATATTAAAAAAGCTGCACCAGAATTGTCCATTCCTGTGCTGAAAGTGGCCAAAGATTAAGCTTTCTGCCAAAGAAAACAAACCCGATGGCATTAGCCTTTGGGGAGAGGTGCACATTACCCTGTATGCTGGTTCCTGCAATGGACCCAAAAACGGGGCCTTGCAGAATACTGTTCAGGGGGGAGCCCTGAACATGCTCACAGGGTTGCCACCCGCCCTATGGTTTCTCATCCCAGCTCAGGAGTCCAGTCATTGCTCCCCTATCTCCTAGTGTCCTTGTGCCTCCAAGACGGTAGGGATAGACCTAAGGCAGAGGCCGTAACAGGGCCAGCCAGCTAAGAAAGGAATGTCACGTCGATAGCAAACACCTACCACAGGACCTCTGAAGAGACCAGGGAAGGACTCTGGGTCCAACAACCACATTTCCTGTCCAGGAAATGAGTCCAGGCCCCTCCCTCCCTGTATGCAAAGAACAGATGTGATGTGAGCGGGCCTTTCAGCCTAGACGCTCCCAAGAAGTCTCAGGCTGGTCAGTTCTTGCTGCTTTACATTAGCCAAGCACCTGGTCTGCTGTGGTCCTCGACAGAGTCACTGAAAGTGCACAGGGGGACAAGCCTGGATGTGGGGGGCGGGGGGAAGAGCCCACATAGGAGAGCACTGGCTAGGCTGGCACACTGCACCCGGGTAGGGACGGTGGGCGCCAAGTACCTGGCTAGCGCGGAGGGAGGTCCTTGCTCAGAAGGCGGTGCCAGTTCTGGTCTGGGCCTCCTGGTACCTGTTGAGGAAGCCTGGCCGAGACAGGCTGGAGCCTTTCCTGGTGGCTGGAAATGCTGAGGCCTGCTGCATGATCTTACATGGCGGGTTTTGATAAAGACAGACAGTTTCAATGTTTTATTATAGAAGAGTAGGAAGAGAAAAGGAGATGGAGAAGTAAAGAGAGAAAGAGAAGATAGATGAGGGATGGCGGTGACCACGAGGAAAGGGGGAAAGGATGGAGGGGGGGCAGAGAGGGGCAAGAGAAGGTGAGAGAAATACGAGAGGGTGGAGGGGAGGAGAGGGGCAAGAAGCCACCTTTAATTGTGGGCTGGGTTGCCAAGTAACCGTGGGGTGGGGAAAACCTGGCTGTAGCCAGGTGACTGTAGGGGTGGAGTCCAGCCAAAACACTAGGGGCCTGGGGTGTGGCCATACGTGACTGATGGCCACGGGATTATGGAGTTGAGGAGTCAGCAGTCTGGGAGCATAGCTCACAGTTCTGTCCCTTGTAGAATGTTCTCCCGGGTCTCTGGAGTGGCCTTGTTCGACCAGGCCACAGACCGCCTACAAGGTCCCACATGGATGTGCAGTCATCTCTGACTTGATATGGGGTTGCCTCCATCAGATTTCAGCTCACGGGTGTTTGAGCAGCGTGCAGTCTTGGGCTGTCCTGTAGCAGCCACTGGAGATTTAGTCAGGTTATGTATGAAACCCAGCCCTGACACTGGAGATGCTTCCATGGGTAGAGAGAAGACTCATACATGAGCCCTAAGCATGCGTGCCCAGCTTCTACATGCCAGGGAAGTTGACGTGGAACCCTTGGGGAGAGGGGAGAGAAGGAGAGGGCTGTCAGGGGTCAGGGAAGGGCCCACTCAGCCCTTCTGACACTTTTGTTTTCCTTCTTCCCTTGAAAATCCAGTGTCAGGCTACATGGGCTTAAGGACCGACAGCAGGTGAAGAGGTGGACCCAAAGCCTCTCAGCCTATATAGGTTGGTTGCTATTCCCATACTAATGGGATCCAGAGGTCCCTGGGATCCAGGCACATTGCTGGCACTGATTTGGAGAGGGTAAAGGACTTCAGTGGCATTGTCCAGGGAAGAACATGCCTACCCCCAACATCTCTCTGATAAGGATGTGGCATGCATGATGGGCGCTAGTCATCATGCACTAGGAGCGTGCCTGGCAGGCTCTGGGATCCAGCCCTGCTCTGGCTGATAGCTTCAGGCTCCAGCACACCCTTTGTCCCATCACAGGTACAGAGGTAGCAAGGAAGAATCACACCCAAGATAACAATTCAGAGTTCCTATTAAGGAACGAAGTTAGTATGTGCAAAGGTCAAGAGAATGGTATACTGACCCCAAACATGCAGAACCCGCGTCATCTATTACTGACAGGCAATGTGGTGTGAAAGAAAAAGATGGTAAAATGTTGCTATTGAATGTAAAAAAGTATTGATGTGTAAAAGAAACAGCCATTAAAGAGGTCTGGTTGCTAAAGTAGAGACAATTTGAGCAGCAAAACAGGCTACAGTATCAGAACATAACTCTGAGTATTCTGGAGTCTATGCCAATAGGCACAGTCATCCCTCAGGAATGGAGACTGGCTCTGAAGCCCTCACAGGTACCCAAAGCTACAAGTGCTCCGCTCTCTTAGATGGCACAGTGTTTACTCATAACCGCCATAAGTCCTTCTCTGTACTTTAAGTATTCTCTTGAGGCTGGGGATAAAGTCAGAACGCGCTTCCTAGCCCCGGACTCGCACTCCAGCACTGCCCTCCGTCCCAAAGCTCTAGTTTATTTACAATATGTGACATGCAGATAACTGCTCAGCCGTGTGAAGGGAGGGGAGGTCCGCACATGTTCAGTGTGGGCGTCAGTATTGTAGAATTTCTGACTTTCAGTTGGCTGAATTCACAGCTGCTGACACCAAGCGCTGAACAAAGGGTGGATGAGAGGGTGGTAAGCAGGTCTCCAGGGAGTGGTTCAATCGTTCTGGAGCCTGGTGGTTCCACTCCTTCAGGGTAGGCTAACGAGTGCCTCCTCTCTAGAGCACGTGGGAAGGGAGGGAGGAGGAGAGGGAAGAAGGAAGAGCTTTCGAGACATCTGACCACACTAGCTTGGCGAGTGGTCAGGGTCAGCGCTGTTGTGACTTCCCTCTGTGGCTCTCTTCCCCAGAGTATAACCCTTCAGGAGTGTCTCCTCAGTCTCACTTGACAGTCTAGCAAATAACCTGACCTGAACCTCAAAACAACCACGGTCATCACATGAAAGAAAGTCTGAGAAGCTGTCACAGCCAGAGGAGCCAAGAGACCTAAAGCAGAGTATTTAGTATTGTAGCACCAAAAAATGGTATTAAAGTGGCCAGCGAGGTGGCTCTGCAGGCCGCCTTGCTGCCAGTTCTCATGTCTTGAGTTCCATCCCCAGAAGCCACTTGGTAGAAGAAGCCTTTAACTTTCAGACTAGTGACATATACAGCACACACACACACAGGGTAAGTGTAATTTTAAAATGTCATTAGACAAAAACTATAGGAATTTGAGTGAAATGTGGCCTTAGCTGTTGCACCCATATTACATACCCAACCACATGTATGCAGTCCCCGTGGAGGCCAGAAGCAACCATCAGATCCTCTGAAACTGGAGTTACAGACTTGTGAGCCACCATGTGGGTGCTGGGACCTGAACCCTGGACCTCTGGGACAGCAGCCAGGGTTCTTTAATTCCCAGAGCCACGCCTCTGGGTCCTTAACGTAAAAGCATAACAGCTGGGGTAGCGGCGGGAGGATGCATAGGAACTTTGTGCTTTGTAATTTTCTTCTGTCAAGCTAAAACTAAAAGTTTCGGATTTACTTTAAATGCACACATATACATATATCTCATTGTATGTGTGTGTTCATATGAGTGTGCCTACGTGTAGACCTTGTGCAGGAGCCTGAGGAGGTCACAAGAGGCATCAGACCCCCTGGAACTGGAGTCAGAGATGGTTGTGAGCATCCATGTGGGTGCTGTGAATCAAACCCGGGTCCGCTGGAAGAGCAGCTGCTTCTCTTAACCACCGAGTCATCTCTCCAGCCCCTGTTTCGCTTCTTCCTGAGACACAGTCTCATGCAGCAGTGTCAGGCTAGTTATGTAGCTGAAGCTGGCCCAACCCTCCTGCCTCAACGGGCTTGCACCATCATCCCCAGCTGGTGTCTCTGTCTCTCCCTCCCTCTCCCCATGCCTCTCCTTCTCTCTTCTTCTCCCTGTCAAAGCCTTATTTTAAAATATGCTGCTGCTGCTTCTCCTCCTCTTCCTCTTACTCCTCTGCCCCACCCGCCTTTTTCTGTCTTTCTGTTTTCTTTTTGGAGGCTGGGTCTTGCGATAGCTTAGACCAGGCTAGCCTGGACCTCACTATGTAGCCCAAGCTTTGGGCTTCTGATCCTTCTACTGCCTCCTGAGTGCTGGCTCAGCAGCCGTTGTTTTTGTGGCTGTTTTTGAAAAGCTGTGTTTCCTTAGGGGGGGCCGAGGGCCGCGGCAGAGCTCCCACTAACAGGCTCTGTGCCTGTCTGATCTTGTTCTGGGATGTGCCAGAGAGGCAGGAAGAAAGCAGCTCCACTGCGTGGTCCCAGCTCCTGTCCCAGGTGGTAAAGAGCTCGAGCAAAGCTGTCCTCCTGGGAAGAGGAAGAGGTCCAGGACCCGGTTACACGTGCTGGGGCAGGCTGGAGAAGGCCGGCTGCCACCAGGGCTGCGGTCAGCTCCCAGAGACTCATGTCACGGCGTGAGTAACACAGTGTCACAGCAGGGTGGCACACCTATTTAAGAATGCCACTCTAGGCCTGGCAGTGGTGGCGCATGTAATCCCAGCTCTCTGGGAGGCAGAGGCAGGTGGATTTCTGAGTTCAAGGCCAGCCTGGTCTGCAGAGTGAGTTCCAGGACAGCCAGGGCTACACAGAGAAACCCTGTCTCGAAAAAACCAAATCCAAAAAAAAAAAAAAAAAAACCAAAAAAAACCCAAAAACAAAAAAGAATGCCGCTCTATTCCATGGACTATACACAACATGAGGACCAGCGGGGCATAGCTCAGTTGTTTGTTTCCTAGCATTCATGAAGCCTTGGATTCAGCTCCCAACACCACATAAATCAGAAGTGGTAGTGCCCACCTCTAACCCCAGAATTTGGGAAATACGGGCAGGAGGATCAGGAGTTCAAGGACATCCTCAGCTACTGAGTGACTTCAAGGCCAGCCTGTACTACATGAGACACTAGCTCCAAAGGACTGGGCAGGCCTGTTCCCCCTCTTTGCTGTCATTGTCTCATCCTGGTGAAAGATGGGGCCAAGAATTCAAGGCCTCAGTCATCCTGCCCTGGAAGAAACCAGTGTTTCGCTCTACCCTTAGGTTACCCTTGAACTCTTGAGCGAGAGCCCGAGGGTGGCAAGAGAACACAGGCTTCGAGCAGCGCGGGGGTAGCCGATCTGGGCTCAGGTGGGCCTCACCACCCACCAGCAGAAATCTCAGTGAGTCACCCAGCTCTCTGGCCTGTTTCTCCAGTTAAGAAACACAGGTCATACACCTGCCTCACCCACTGGGTGAGGCTGAGCCAGGCATCAGGCAGACGATCCCAGTTGCTGCCGGGGAGAGCAGGTCAGGGTGCTATTTCTCAGGCAGCACCTGGAACCTCGGGCCTCGGGAGTGAGTTGGGATAGTTCTGTCTGTCAGGGTGCTCCCAGCTGTACAGATAGTCCTCAGTTTGTGATAAGCTCACTTGAAGTTGGAAATAAAAAGTCAAAACTATACTAATGAGCTAGGTGTGGGGTACACACCTGTTGTCCCACCACTTAGAAGGCTGAGTGAAGAAAGATTCTGAGTTCTAGGACAGCCTGAGTTATATAGTAAGACTAACCAAACAAAACAAAACCCAAAACACCGCCTGCCTAACCTGCCAAGCCAGCCTGGATATGTAGCGAGACTGAAAATAAATAAGTCAAACACCACCTGCCTAACCTGCTAAGCGCAGCATGGAAACCATTCAGCACGTTGCTTTCGTAAGACCATGAGGTCAAAACATTGTAAGTTGAAGACTGATGGTGTACTGACTGGTTTTGCGTGTCAACTTGACACAGGCTGGAGTTATCACAGAGAAAGGAGCTTCAGTTGAGGAAGTGCCTCCATGCGATCCAGCTGTGGGGCATTTTCTCAATTAGTGATCTAGGTGGGAAGGGCCCTTTGTGGGTGGTGCCATCACTGGGCTGGTGGTCTTGGTTCTATAAGAAAGCAAGCTGAGCAAGCCAGTAAGAAACATCCCTCCATGGCTTCTGCATCAGCCTGGATCTGTCTGTCTATCATCTATCTATCTATCTATCTATCTATCTATCTATCTATCTATCTATCTATCTGTCTGTCTATCTATTCATCTATCATCTATCAATCTATCTTTTCTTCTTTCCTTCCTTCTTTCTTTCTTTTTCTTTCTTTTCTTTTCTTTTCTTTCTTTCTTCCTGCCTTCCTGCCTTCCCTATTTCTTTCACTGAGCCTTCTCTTCAGCTCCACAATTTTTAGATTATTTATGTGTGTGCACAGTTATGTGCACATGCTTGCCACAGTGCACATAGTGAGATCAAAGGACAACTCATAGGAGTCAGTTCTCTTCTTCTGTAGTGTGGGGTCCAGGGATTGAATGAACTCGCATGGTCGGGTTTCTATGTGGTCCAGTCTAGTCTTGAACTTGGGCTTCTGCCTCTGCTCCTGAATCCTGCAATTACAAATGTGCATCACCACATGCAACTGTCAGCTTCACTGTTATCTTTAGTTGTGTATTCTCCATCCTTGTCTAAGGCAGTGCATGCCATGGAGCAGTGTATATGAGTGACTGCAGTATTTAGTATGAGGGGCTGGAAAGATGATGGCTCAGCAGTTAAGAGCACTGACTGCTCTTCCAGAGGTCCTGAGTTCAATTCCCAGCAACCACATGGTGGCTCACAACCATCTGTAATGGGATCTGATGCACACTCTTCTGGTGTGTCTGAAGACAGCTACAGTGTACTCATATAAATAAATAAATAAATAAATAAATAAATAAATAAATAAAATATTTAGCATGATTTTTACTGACCAAATGCATTTATGTGACTCACAGTGCACAGAACATCCCAGCCATGAGGATATAGCAGAACACTGAATGAATACAGATGAGATAGCATCTATATATACCAGGGCCAACTGCACCCCATGGGCCAAATCTGGGTCACCACCTGTCTTCATAAGCACAGCTTGGCTTGGGACACAGCCACACTCCTGTGGTTTTGTGGTGAGGAGAGTTGAGCGTCGCAAGAGAATTTATTATCCACAGAACCTAAAAGTATTGGTTTTATTTACAAAAAAGTATGCATCCTGTTGCTAGCTGGTGAACTAGAACACGGGAAGGCAGTTCCCCGTGAAGCACCCCTCCCCGATGGAAGCAGCACTGCCCTAGCTCGCAAACCAGCTTCAGAGACGCAAACGTTCCTGAGTCAAACTCACCCTGGAAGGGGGTCACCCGTGTCTGCGCCTTCCCTGACACACACTCTGTGCGGGGCTCCTATCGTTTTAGGTCACAGTGAGAGTCTAGACAGCATGTGGGTAGAAACACATCCACTTCCCACTCGGGGCTGAAAGCCATAGTGAGCTCCTGCCATTTCCCGGAACATACTTCTCCAAGAGGTGCTTTGAGTGAATCTGAGACAAGCTTTAATCTTTGTGATGGAATGTTGGCATTGTCCAGACACCCAGTACTTCAAGCCAGTGGATCCTCCCTCTAGCCACAACTGCACTGTACCCAGGGCCATCAGACACCTGCTGCTGCCGCCGCCGCCGCCCTTTTCTTTTTAGTTTGTGACAGTGGGTACAGAACCCTGAGCATACTAGGCAAGTATTTTACTATTAAGCTGTTATTTCTAGCCCCAGACAGATCCATCTCTAATACCTGGCTACTAAGCTCCTACCCAAAGTACATTATATAGAGTTAGTATTGGTGAAATGGTATAAGGCATATGCAACCATCTACCTCTTATAGTTTCATTTTTAAAAGATGTATTTTTATGTATGCTTGTTTCCTTTCAAGTATGTGTGCATCACATGTATGGCTAGTGTGCAAGGAAACCTGAAGAGAATGTTGAGGCCCCTGTAACTGGAGTTAACATGCAGTTGTGATGCTGCCATGTGGTGCTGGGAATTGAACCCAAGTCCTCTAGAAGAGCAACAAACCTTAGCCTCTGAGCCATCACAGCAGCCCTGAAGTCTCCTTTAAATTATTATAAATTTATTAATAATTAACACAGTTTATTAACACCTAAATTACTAATATAATTTCCTAAATTGATTATATACTAAAATATTAAATTATATATTAAAATTCATAATTGTGCGCATGTAGGTGTGCACGCATACATATATACATATCTATGCATGTTACAGTGTACTGGTTGATGGCAAAGGACAGTTTATAGGAGTCAGTTCTTTCCTTTTGCCATGTGGGACCCAGGGACCAAGCTCAGTCAGTCAGGCTTGGTGGCCTGCCTTACCCACAGACCATCACACAGCTTCCGACACAGCCAGGTCTGCGTGAGGCTAGCCCTTGGCAGAGGCCCCCCAGTGGCACTGTGGTTAAGCAGCCTATGGCCTCTGCTTCTGTGTGGTTTTAAGTGTCTTCCTATAGAGTCCTACTACACTGTCTGCGGGAAAGCTTAGGCAAGGAGGACGCTCTGGTTCAGTGTTCCTGCGGCCTACATGATACATCTGTTATGGAATTTATCACCAGGAAGAGGCTCTTGGCAACTGGCATGGTGTTGTCATCCGCTAGAACTCTACAGTAACCCGCTTTAGGCCTTTGTTTTGTCTTGACCCCAGAAAGCTCTCGCTAAGTAATCGAAGTTCTGAGAGGCACCGTATCCTCCTCCTTCCTCCAGGCTCCTGGGCCTGTGTGGCCCCCTTTCCGGGTATTTAGTCTGTAACACCCCCATGACATGGCAGATTGAACAGGCTTTATGCTGTTGTAGTGCTGACACAGGAAGATACACTGCAGTTGTGTGCTTCAAAGGAACCCATGAGAATAGGCTGCCGTCCTAAGTTCACAGACCCAGGAAGCACATGGGGCCACGGGCCAAGTGAAGACCACCTGAAGATGGGCCTCTGTGTGCGCGCCATGGCCCGGACTAGTTCTCTACCTCTGGATATCTGCACTGCTTTCTGAAGGCAGCTGTGGGAGCTCCGCCAGCAGGTGGGTGCTGGAGCCAATATAGCTAAGCCAGAGGAGCCTCGGCACTGACCAGAGACCACAGAGCGGGCCTGGGTCGTTGTCTTCCTAGGATTCCTGGGAATCTGGGATGAGCAAGATCAGCATGGGTTAAATCTTCATCTTCAGTAGGGCAGGCAGTGTGGCCATGGGGAAGCCCCGATGAACCCTGAGACTCTGGATGAAGGTCTGTCGGGATCAGCATGGGTTAAATCTCCATCTTCAGCAGGGCAGGCAGCATGGCCATGGGGAAGTCCCGATGAACCCTGAGACTCTGGATGAAGGTCTATCGGGATCAGCATGGGTTAAATCTCCATCTTCAGCAGGGCAGGCAGCATGGCCATGGGGAAGTCCCGATGAACCCTGAGACTCTGGATGAAGGTCTGTCGGGATCAGCATGGGTTAAATCTCCATCTTCAGCAGGGCAGGCAGCGTGGCCATGGGGAAGCCCCGATGAACCCTGAGACTCTGGATGAAGGTCTGTCGGGAGAAATCTTACAGCAGTGCAAAGCGCAGCACAAGGCGCAGGCTAGCAGTCCCTCTTACCTACATCTTGGCGATGTCCAAAGAGCTACCGGCTCACCTGATGTTACTGACTCAGACACAGGGCTACAATGAGAGACAGTTTAAGGATGCCACCAGGGGCATTGACCCTGGCTGATCTCAGAAGCCTGCTTTCTGTTGCCAGGAAGAGCTGGCAAGATCCCCAAGGTGGGCAGGTGGCACTCAGGCAGATATAGACAGAGCTGTTCTAGTTCGGTATTCATGTAAAGGTTTCCCAGAGTCCATGCTATGCTGGAAGTGTCTTTTACTCAGGATCTACATGATAAAATATGGATCAAATAAAATCTGAGATTTCTCCCCAGGCCCACCTGAAGGCTCAATTGGGAAGTTCTCCAGAAAACGAATTATAGAGAAAAGTTATTACAAACCTAGAGACAACAGTACCAGTACCCTCTCCTCTCCCTAGGCCAACTCCACCCATCCTTCCAGGCCCTGCTCCCGGGTATAAAGACATCACAGACCAAAGTGGTTTCTTGACCCCAATTATGACTGCAGTTATCCCTTAGGCTTCCAGTGCTGAGCCTTTTCCTGTCAGTGGTGGACAGATAAACTTAGGATAATGGGTTGCAACCCAAACCTTTATTAGCAAAATAAACATTTCCAGGACATGGGGGTTGCAGTCAGAACATAGCTCTGGGTTATTTGCATAGATGGAGTTTCCCCTGAGGTATCCTCCTTTTCCCAAGGAGCAAGCCTCAGAACACTGCCTTCTTGGCCTTTCTTATCAGAGTCCTTTCCAGTAGCCACAGAATTCTGGCTATACCCATGCCAGCCCCTACCTGTGGCCAAGATGGCCACCCACCCAGCCCTGTGCAGTGGTAGAGCCCCCTCCCTGGTTGGGTTGCAGACAGACAAATACTAGAATTCAGTGTGTGAAGGAGGTGCACAAGGAGAAATGAATTTCAACTTCCTTCATTCACATGCAGGAGACAGGAAATCCCCAGAGCAAGGGGGCATCCTGAAGGGATGGATTTTCTTAGTATAGACAGAAGACAGCATGGTGGGCAGGAAAGAAGGCTCAATGGCTAGAGCACTTTCTGTTCTTCGAAAAGACACAAAGTTGGTTCCCAGCACCCACACTGAAATAAGTACTTCAGTGATCCTGTAAGTTCAGATCAGGGGATTTGATGCCTATTTCTGGTCTCCACAGACATCTACACATATACACACACAGATTTAATTTTTTTTTCTGAAAAAAAAAAAAGACAGCATAGAAAATGTTACTCTTTTATTATTTCAAGGAGGTAATACATAGCCCAGTACACCAAAGCAATAGGGAATCAGAGGCAGCAAATGGCCAGTGGTTTTGGGACAAGCCTCATGCTGCACCTCCCAGCTCCTGTCTGCCTCACAGCCTGGGACGGTGACACGAGCTTGCTATGACTGTAGCAGTGGATGGACGACCAAACTCAGCACCCTACGGACTGAGGGGCAGTTCCAGGAGTCAACATCCATCCACAGAAAGTGCCCGACCACCTGCGGCTACTGTGTGGCAGCAGCCAGCTTGCCTAGCAGTTGACTCTGTCTCAGAGCCTGGAGTGGACAGGGCGGGGACAGATCCTCAGTGATCAGTTAAGGTGAAGCCTTAGTAGTGTTAACACCCTGGATGAGGGAAGTCAGCGCTGTCCTGGAGGGCTGAGCGGGAGGAAGAAAGGAGCCTGGGCCGCAGCACACCGGAGGAGGGCCTCTCCTGGGACATGATGGGGAGAGGCTGGGGCTGGGCATGGGAAGCAGCTTCCTCTGGCAAGGAGTTGACCTAGAGGTTGGTTTTCCACTCATAATTGGTTACCTGGGTGTAGTCATCATACCAAGGACAAAACAAGTCTTGCTCATACCAAACATGGCCTCGGAGAGAGATGTGACTCGTTTCTCCCCAGGTTGTGGGGAGGGCTCAATCTAAGACCCTCCTCATTCCCAGCCCCTGTCCTCTGCGATGACTGGGGTGAAAGAGACAAACATAAATATGCCCTTCTGGAGCCCAGTGCTCGGTTCCAGCGAGCTCATACTGGCTGGACCCACAGCCCCACCCTTGTACGGAGCTGACATGTATACCAGAGAGGATGCCCATCTGGTGACTGAATGGTGGTGTGTAGGTGGAGTCACAGCAGTGGCTGGGATGCGGAGATGCTCAGAGATGCTCGCAGATGCCTTCCATTTCAGCACTGCGGGCCTGGCTGCTGGGGGTGGGGAGGCTGCTGCTTCCCAGCATGCACTGCTCTCCAACCCAGCTTGCTACTTCGGCTCCCAGAGTTTTGTTTGGTTTGACAGGTATGAAAATAATTTTAAAAATCACACCATGGTAGATTCCAACCCAGAGCTGATGGCTTTGTTTTGTTTGACAGGAAAGGACAAAGAAACCACAACTCCACAGTGGCCAAGGCTCAAGTAGCACAGAGCGTGCTATACACCCAAACGGAGAAACCTTGTCGTCATGATGGGGGAGCTGGGGGAGCCATGGGTCCTCTAGTCGGAGGCAGGATCTGAGGTCACCTCATCTTCACATTCCTCAAAGCCCGGGACTGGCTTCTGCAGAAAGTATGTGGTGGCCTGGATTACCTTGTCAGGTCCGATGTTGTACACGGGGTGCGTGGGCTGCTGTGAAGAGAACAGAGGCAGATTTGTCACCAGTTCACCAGTGGCTCTGCGTCTGCTCAAGGCACCTGGCAGAACTAGACTAAGGAGCAGGAGTGACACACACACAGGTTTATTCCAGGCCCAAATGTGCAACGAAACAAAACCAGTATCTGCTGAAAACCTCCCACAGTCCACAGCCACAAGGGAACATTATTCAGCCACTTAAACATGTGCTTTGGGGGCTGGAGAGATGACTCAGCCCTTAAGAGCACTGGCTGCTCTTGCAGAGGACCTGGGTTCAATCCCCAGCACCCACATGGCAGCTCACAAAGGTATGTAACTTCCAAGTGCAGGGGAAGCAACCCCCTCACACAGACACACAGGCAGACAAAACACCGATGTACATCAAAATAAATCTTTTAAAGAGAGAGAGAGATCTCTGATTCTGTGCTTTCAAATATTTAAATGACATGGAAAAATGCCAAGAATATATTTTGGAGTTTGTTGGATTTTGGAATATTCACATAGACTTTACCAAGTAATTATCGTTATGGAAAACTCTGAAATCAGAAACTGTGTGGCATACCCAGCATCCTAGCATGGTAGGCATGGGCTCCACCAGTAAGCTGTCTCCTTGCTCCAAACCCTTTTTCTTAAGCACTGTAACTTTCTTATCATTAAATATATTTTTAATTAACAAAGTACTGTCTGGTACAGCATTTTCTTCCTTTCATTCCGTTTAAGTCTCATCTAGTCCAGGCTGGCCTCAAATTTACTATGTAAGCTGGCCTTGACCTCCGGACCTTCCTGTTTCTCCCCCACACTGGCATCACAGGTGTGCGTGGTGACTGCCTTGCTGGACAGTTTCGTCGTGTACACAGTCTTTATGCAGTTTTTATTCGCCCTCAGCTCCTACTTCTGCTGGTCCCAGGATTCCCCCTTGGTGTACACTCCATTGTCCTTCTGTTTCCCTTCCTGAGACGTCTGGCATAGAAAATCACATTTTCTCTCATATGGATTGCAGATAAAAGTAAAAGAGAAAAGGAGGTCTGGCAGTGGTAGCATACGCCATTAATCCCAGCACTTGGAAGGTCTGTGGGCTCGAGGCCAGCCTGGTCTACAGAAAGAATTGCAGGACAGCAGGACAGCAGGCTACACAGAGAAACTCTATCTCCAAAACCAAAACCAAAACCAAACAAACAAACAAACCAGAAGAGGAAAGGAGAAATGAGAGGGGAGGAGCAACACTGTAGCGTTTTAAAAACTAAAGCTTGTCTACACATGTCCTGTGTTGAGCCCTCCCCTTCCCATCAAGCCCTTTCTCTCCACAAACAGTCTGGCTTCTTAGTTACATGTCATAGATACGTACAGTTTTCTGGGGGAGGGGGGTTATTTTGTTTTTTGGGTTTTTGTTGTTGTTGTTTGTTTTTTGTTTTGCTTTTGTTTTTCCAGACAGGGTTTCTCTGTGTAGCCCTGGCTGTCCTGGAACTCACTCTGTAGACCAGGCTGACCTCGACTCAGAAATCAGAAATCCGCCTGCCTCTGCCTCCCAAGCGCTGGGATTAAAGGCGTGTACTACCACTGCCTGGCTTGATACATATGTTTATGTATCTGTATATAACTTGGACCCACAGATGAGAGAAAACATGTCTTCCTGAGACTGCTCCCTTCACTCTGATGATTCCAGTTGCAACCATTCTCCTGCAAATGACATGACTGCATTCTTTATGGACTAAAAGAGCACACCGCCCCCTTCTTTGGATAGGATGTACCCTCCTCTGCTGCAATTACAGATGTACACAACCACTCTTAGGTCCAAACCTTCTTGAGTGCTAGTGTGGGACTTGGAAAGAGTTAGCTTTTAAAGCACTCTGGACTTTAAATGTTTGCACCAGGGAAACTTAACTGGTAACACACAAGCAAAAAGCATTGTGCACAAAAACATCTCAAATTTCTCACAATTTGCTTACAGCTGTGAGAGAGGCCGGGGCTGGCAGGCCTCCAGCATCCAGCAAGACTGCAACGGCAAGCCATGAGGCTAGCTTTCACCTTCTGCTTAATTTTTTTTTTAAGATTTATTTATTTTCTGTATATGAGTACACTGTAGCTGTACAAATGGTTGTGAGCCATCATGTGGATGCTGAGAATTGAACTCAGGACCTCTGCTCACTCCAGGCAAAAGATTTGTTTATTGTTATATGTAAATATACTGTAGCTGTCTTCAGACACACCAGAAGAGGGCGTCAGATCTCATTACAGATGCTGTGTATATGATTCCATGTGCTTGCTGGGATTTGAACTCAGGACCTTCAGAAGAGCAGGCAGTGCTCGTGACCACTGAGCCATCTCACCAGCCCACGTTCACTCTTCTTATTCCTGTACGTGTGTTTCCGTTATTAAACAGTATGGTGCATCTTTATTTGTAATTAAGAAAAAGCACCACAACTCTTCTGAGGGTAGAAGTGTGGATCATATTTCAATTCTTTCACATTATTTTCCTACATTATAGAAATCTGAAAGAAATTTAAGATATGCAACAGGGCAGAATTGTAGACCAGTATTGGGGCCTCTCACACTGGGGGCGTAACGAGGAAGAGGATAAATATTTTCAACTTCTTTCTTTACGTCCCCATCTCTCGTGTGTGCACGCATGTGCGTGCTGCCCAGCTAGTGGAGTTGCTTTTCTCCTGCTGTAGGTTCGGGAGTGGTCTCCGGTTCTGAGGCTTGGCAACAAATGCCCTTTCCTGCTGAACCATCTTGTCAGCCCCGTTTAGTTATTAGACACAGTCTCATGTAGCCTAGGCTGGCCTCTATCTCAGGAATACAGCCAAGAATTTCTGACCTGCTGCCTCCCCTCCCCCTCCTATGTGCTGGAACTCCGGGTGCGCACTGAGGGATGGCGGAACAGAGCGGAGGGCTGTACAAACACACAAACACACACACACACATACACACACACACACATGCACACACACGCACACGCACACACACACATGCACACACACACACACACACACACACACACGCACGCACACACGCAGGCTATATGCTGTACCAGCTGAACCACACGCCTTGCCCTCCGCTCTGCAACGCTTCTGAGAGACAAAATGGGAGAGGGAAGCTGGACCCCCATACTCAGGAGGCAGAGCAGGCGGATCTCTGTGAGTTCAAGAGCAGCCTGGTCTACACTGGATTCTAAGCCAGCCAGCGCTGCAGAGGGAGAGGCCCTGTCTAAACTGGGGAGGGCCAGCAAGCTACCCACTGAATTCCTGAAGCCAGTATATTTGAAGCACAACCTGAAAAATACATCGTAATAAAAAATGTATATCAAATCTTAAAACATATTTTTCCATGTATTTATTTACCGTGTGGTACAGGGTCCGCCCGTGCCACAGCATTCAGGTGGAGGTCACTTTCCACAATTGAACTGAACTCAGGGTCTTGTGTGGCAGCCCACTGAACCATGCCGCTAGCCCTCATGAAAGTCTAAGGAAGCCACTGAGTGACTAGGAAGCCGTAAGGCCTGAGTTTGGAGCACTTACAATCCCAGCAACAGGGAGGCAGGGACAGGAAGACCATGCGCTCCACAGAGGCTGCAGCCTATAATCACAACCACCCCAGGAGGCAGGGGCAAGAAGGCTGACACGCTTGAAGGCTAGCCTGGTCTACAATGTGAATTCCAGGCCAGTCAGAGCTACAAAGTGACATAGTGGGAACCTGACAAAGAAAATAATGATTCTTCATCTATTTGCACATCTGCTTGAAATATTTACCAACACAAGCAAAGGAAAGACATAAAAGCCAGGTGAGAAGAAAAGGCTCAGTATTTATATCTGCTGGCCACCGAGGACAGTCTCGGCCGCATTTGTCTCTCGGGCTCATGCCTAGGGCACAGTGTGTGCTTCTGCCAGGCCGCTGTGGCCAACATCCTGCTCCTTCCCTGTGCTGGGTCTGGGCTCAGGGCTCTGCTGACACGTCTAGTCACAGACCCTACCCCTGAGCCACATCCCAGGCTAGGACTGCCACCTTATCGAGGAAACACACCCACATGAAACAAACACATGGCAAAGTGCCACACGGCCACGTGGACAGCCTTTCTCTGAAGAGATTGCCTCTAAGCTAAGCGACGAAGCCAGCCATAATACAGTGAGCGGGTTTTGACCTGACCATGCTAGAGGTTCCCGGGCTCGGGGCTCCCTGACCATGCTAGAGGTTCCCGGGCTCGGGGCACCCTGACCATGCTAGAGGTTCCCGGGCTCGGGGCACCCTGACCATGCTAGAGGTTCCGGGTCTCGGGGCTCCCTCACCATGCTAGAGGTCCCGGGCTCGGGGCTCCCTGACCATGCTAGAGGTTCCGGGCTCGCGGCTCCCTGACCATGCTAGAGGTTCCCGGGCTCGGGGCTCCCTGACCATGCTAGAGGTCCCGGACTCGGGGCTCCCTGACCATGCTAGAGGTCCCGGGCTCGGGGCTCCCTGACCATGCTAGAGGTCCTGGGCTCAGGGCTCCCTGACCATGCTAGAGGTCCCGGGCTCGGGGCTCCCTGACCACGCTAGAGGTTCCCGGGCTCGGGGCTCCCTGACCATGCTAGAGGTCCCGGGCTCGGGGCTCCCTGACCATGCTAGAGGTTCCCGGGCTCGGGCTCCCTGACCATGCTAGAGGTTCCCGGGCTCGGGGCTCCCTGACCACGCTAGAGGTTCCCGGGCTCGGGGCTCCCTGACCATGCTAGAGGTCCCGGGCTCGGGGCTCCCTGACCACGCTAGAGGTTCCCGGGCTCGGGGCTCCCTCACCATGCTAGAGGTCCCGGACTCGGGGCTCCCTGACCATGCTAGAGGTCCCGGGCTCGGGGCTCCCTGACCATGCTAGAGGTTCCGGGGCTCGGGGCTCCCTGACCATGCTAGAGGTTCCGGGGCTCGGGGCTCCCTGACCATGCTAGAGGTTCCCGGGCTCGGGGCTCCCTGACCATGCTAGAGGTTCCCGGGCTCGGGGCTCCCTCACCATGCTAGAGGTTCCCGGGCTCGGGGCTCCCTGACCATGCTAGAGGTTCCGGGGCTCGGGGCTCCCTGACCATGCTAGAGGTTCCCGGGCTCGGGGCTCCCTGACCATGCTAGAGGTTCCGGGGCTCGGGGCTCCCTGACCATGCTAGAGGTTCCCGGGCTCGGGGCTCCCTGACCATGCTAGAGGTAGAGGTTCCGGGGCTCGGGGCTCCCTGATCATGCTAGAGGTAGAGGTTCCGGGGCTCGGGGCTCCCTGACCATGCTAGAGGTTCCGGGGCTCGGGGCTCCCTGACCATGCTAGAGGTTCCCGGGCTCGGGGCTCCCTGACCATGCTAGAGGTTCCCGGGCTCGGGGCTCCCTGACCATGCTAGAGGTTCCCGGGCTCGGGGCTCCCTGACCATGCTAGAGGTTCCCGGGCTCGGGGCTCCCTGACCATGCTAGAGGTCCCGGGCTCGGGGCTCCCTGACCATGCTAGAGGTTCCGGGGCTCGGGGCTCCCTGACCATGCTAGAGGTTCCCGGGCTCGGGGCTCCCTGACCATGCTAGAGGTCCCGGGCTCGGGGCTCCCTGACCATGCTAGAGGTAGAGGTTCCGGGGCTCGGGGCTCCCTGACCATGCTAGAGGTAGAGGTTCCGGGGCTCGGGGCTCCCTGACCATGCTAGAGGTAGAGGTTCCGGGGCTCGGGGCTCCCTGACCATGCTAGAGGTTCCGGGGCTCGGGGCTCCCTGACCATGCTAGAGGTTCCCGGGCTCGGGGCTCCCTGACCATACTAGAGGTTCCCGGGCTCGGGCTCCCTGACCATGCTAGAGGTTCCCGGGCTCCGAGGAACAACTGCGCATGCCTTAGCAGGGAGCTGTGGTCAGCTATGGGCTGGAATAAGGTCACAGCATCTGCCCCCCAGGGCAGCCCGCTGAGGTCCAGCCTCTGCCTGGCCCTGTATTTCCTCCACTCACGCCCTCACACGCCGCAGAACGCCAGGAGGGTGCGGCCTGTGAGTGTCCCAACGTGCCCACACAGGGGACAGAGCCAGCTCTGCAGGATGCAAGTGGCCACTCTGAAACAGGTCCCCTCCTGCGAACCTTGTAGAAAGGGGGCGCTGAACCCCCACCTGCCTTACCAGGACATTTTCGGGCACGCCCATGACCACGTCGTGCAGCATGGCTCCACTTCCAAAGTGCTGGGCGATGGACAGGCCGCTCAGGCAGTAGCAAGTATGGTAGAAGTCACGTGACCTGCAAGGACAGACAGACAGACAGCTCTGAGACGACCCGCCCCTCTCTACCAACTCTCCCAAGTACTGCCACATGAATCCAGAGGACTGTGATACGGATGCACCTTGGACCCTTTTCTATACAGGGTCAGAGGGGGCATGGCTGGCTGTCCCCAGCAGTGGCCTGAAAGGTCCCGTTGTTGAACCCTGCCCAACAAAGGGTCTACGGTTTACTTTGCTTGGCTTTGCTGCAGTGATGAGGAGGGACCTCAGGGCTTTGTTCCCACTTGCTAGGCTAGTCCACAGTCACTGCTGAGCCACACCCTCCGCCATAGGAACTGATTTAGTCTTTCCTGCCGTTCTGGAAAGAGCCCTGAGAAAGGTAGCACCAAATTAACGCATTTCTCTAGAAAACTGTCTAGGAATCAATCACACTCCTATTGATAAATTGCTGGGGCAGGCCTTCAGCCTAGCAGCAGTGCATACGTGTGTGAGTGCGTGCATGCATGCGTGGGTCCATAGTGTAACAGGACATCTCATATTTTATTATTACTATTATTATTATTATGTTTATGTTTGTTTTTCGAGACAAGGTTTCTCTGTGTAGCCTTGGCTGTTCTGGAACTCACTCTGTAGACCAGGTTGGCCTCAAACTCAGAGATGCGCCTGTCTCTGCTTCCCAAGTGCTGGGATTAAAGGCGTGCGCCACCACCGCCCAGCTTCATATTGTATTTAGCTTTCTCTTTTACAGTACCATGCACAGCACCCCAGTGTGCATTTCGTCATTTATTTTACTGTAGAGCAGCTGCTGGGCTGTGATCTGTTTACAACAGTCACTGGTCTGAGCGCCCGCTCTTTCTTGCTGCTTCAGGAAGCTCAGGATTGACCCCAGAACAGTGCTCCACCCCACCACTGAGCTGCACTTCTGCCCACATGCTATTCTAGTTAAATGGACTCAACAAGAAAAACACACAACGAAAGCAGTCAAGGAAGCCAGGCATGGTGGCACATGCCTTTCGCTGAAGAGGCAGAGGCAGGTGGATCGCTGAGTTCAAGGCCAGCCAGGGCAACACAGAGAAACCATATCAAAAGGGACAAAAACAGGGACTGGAGAGATGGCTCAGTGGTTAAGAGCACTGACTGCTCTTCTGAAGGTCCTGAGTTCAAATCCCAGCAACCACATGGTGGCTCACAATCATCCATAATGAGATCTGACTCCCTCTTCTGGAGTGAAGACAGCTACAGTGTACTCACATATAATAAATAAATAAATCTTTAGAAAAAAACAGTAAAGAATATAGGAAGGTGTCCAGCTTGGTCTTGGATGAGCGACACTGGATGAGTAGCAGAGGTGACTGCTCAATGGCACTGAAAAGGGGGCCACCCCAACCACAGCACTGTCCCCTCACAATGTGACTGCTAAGCAGATGAAGGACAGGGATGCCCAGGTTGACGGGCCTTGCTCTAAGTGAGCCTGGGTGGCACAGTCCCTCTCCCTCATCCCTCTCCCTTCGTCCCTCTCCCTCATCCCTCTCCCTCATCCCTCTCCCCTCGTCCCTCTCCCCAAGAGAACACTCACTTGCCAGGTTTGTCCAGAAGGCCCCCGGCTGGACACTGGCAGCACATCAGGATGTACTCCTGCAGCGCCTGCTGATGGAACATCCAGTGGCTCATGCTGAGGGCGGGGTCACCTGGTGAAGAACACAGGGTCAGAAGGGTGGGGCTGACATCAGTGGTCATTGACGGGGTTTAGTCTTTCTTAGTATACTTGCTGTCTTCGCCACGAGTGCCCTCTCCTGAACGTGGCTGTGCCGTCCACGAGCAGGTCTCCGTGGCAGTCTCCATTGCCAGTCAGCACGGATGATGGTCCACAACCAAATCTCCGGCAGTGGCTGCTCGGCGTAGCCCCAGGACTGCCTCAGTCTCCTGAGGGCATTTCCTTTGGCTCCTCTCTGCAGCCTGTTAAGTCGCACGACTTACCGCAGGCTAGTGGTCAGACAGCCCATTCTGACTTTTCTAACCCTGAACTAAATCCGCATCCAAGAGAAACCCCCAGAGACCCGAACATTTGTCCCTGAAGCCATCACTGCTAAGTGTTCTAGGCCACGGACGGCACAAGCAAAACCCAGCCATGCTGGGGACATGCAGTGTATGCTGGGTAAGACTCCACCCTGGGCTCCTTTTGTTCTTAAATTCAGCCAATACAGGGAGAGAATTCTGCAGGCCACAGTTACCAAGCAGGGAGAGGAGAAAGAGCTACCACCTTTGTTTTTATGTTTTTATTTTTCTATACAGTTACAATTCTGTTCTGCTACATCATCTTCAGAACCATCATTCTGAATCACAGGGAAGCATCCCACTTAAGGAGAGGTACAAGGTAACTGAGAAGAAAAAAAACAGGGCCACAGCTCCCATAGATATGGGTACACAAATCTCTCGGTGGGCATAAAAACCTCTAGGTAGAATTTACAAAAAGCCAACGTGAACAGGGTGGGTAAGAATGCAGGCAAAGCAAGCAGGACTGGGAAACGGCCTCCTGTGCGAGCGTGTGGACCGGGGTTCAGATCCCAGCACCCGAGCAAAGGGTCTGTGCAGCCGAGAGAGCGAGCGAGCGCGCCTGCAGTCCCAGTGCCGTCGAGGTACGGACAGGATCCGGGAGGCTCTCACTCAGCCAGCCTAGCTGAACTGGAGCGCTCCAAGTTCAATGAGAGGCCCTGTCACAAAAAAATACGGTGGAGCCTGACTGAGAAAGAGCAGATGTCAGCCTCTGTCAGCCCATACCTACATGTACACGTACACACACAAACCTGTACACAACACACAACACACATGGCCAAAGATCATTCCACATTTAGTTATAGACTATTCAGACAGAAGGTATTTTCTTTTCTTTTTTGAGACATGGTCTCAGTCCAGGCTGGCTTTGAACTCACTATGTAGTTAATGATAACCATGATTAACTCTTGATCCGCCTGCATCTACCTCCTGGAACTACAGCTGTGCTTCATACATCTGGCAATACTTTTACAATTGTGTTGTTTTACTTTATTTTTATTTTACACACACACACACACACACACACACACATACACACACACATACACACACACACACACATACACATACACACATACACTCATATATGGTTCTTGCATGTAGCATGTGCCTGAGATTTATGGAGGCCAGAAGATGGCACTGGATCTGGAACTAGGGTGACAGACAGCGTGAGGTGCCATGTTGGTGCTGGGAATCAAACCTGAGTCCTCTCACCAAGTCGAGTCGGCAGTGTTCTGAACCACAGAGCCACCTCTCCAGGGGCTCCCTCTTTTTTTTTCTTTCCTCAAAAAGAGACACATACTTGTTGTCTCAGCTACTTGGGAGGCTGAACCAAGGAAAAGATGAAGAAGGAACACACACACAATGTAATTTTTAAAATGTTCCTAGTAACTAAAAGGGTAAAAAGAGATAAAAGAGATGCCTTTGTACCTGCCAGCCAGCACACAGGGACACAGCATTCCTCCTCTCTAGAGGAGTCAGTAACAGGACCTTCAGTAAAAGCAGAGAGCAGCCCTACCAGACACCAGAGCATACTGGTGCCCTAACCTTGGACGTCCCAGCCTCCAGATCTTGCTGGGGACCAAACTTAAGACCACACACATGCTGGTTGTCTGAAGCTCTCCATCAGGCTAATCTCCACGGACAGAAGTGCAGGAATAAGGAAAAAAAATCTCAAACGAGTCAGCTAATATGAGCATTGTGTATCTTATGGGTGAATGGGACGGTATGTGTGTACACATGTACATGTGTGTGCATGTATGTACACGTGCTACACGATTAAACTCAGAGCCTGTGGATACTAGGCAAGTGCACCACCCCTAGTCGGGTGGTCAGCCTTGGGGGCAGGCTTCCATACCCACCGAGTCATGACAGGCTGTGTACCCTAATTTTTAAAAATTACCCTGAATTATTATGAAGATCAAACTAGATACTTATAAGTAAAGGTACAAAAATTGTAAAATACTAATAATCTGATATAAACCATGTCTTAAAGGAGAAGTGAGACATCCTGGGAAGCCAGAGCAGTTCAACATAAAGAAAATCAGGCTGGGTACAGTGGAACACGCCTATAATGCCAGCACTGTGGAAGATGAAGGGAGTTGGGACTTTTCAGAATCCATAGTTGAGGCAGTAAGCAGACTTAGAGCCCGGGCATGCCGGATAAGCTTGAAGCAAGGTTGTGGTTGAGTCATTCCACAAACAGACCGGCCATAAAAGATAAGGGGCATGCCTGGGCAATCTCCTATGGGTCATACACCATCTGGACTGGAGTCTCCTGTCTCCTGTCCCTTGGATGCAGTTTACTAATGTCAAAGTGACCTTCCTGCTAACAAAAATAAACCGCCTTCCTACATTGCTGACGGCCCGATCTGCACATATGCCAAAAAGCCCACCCTGCGTGCCAGAATCCCCCACCAATGTCAGTAAATCATGTGTAACTGCACCAACCCCCCCTGACAACCCTCCCTGACTTTTCTTATATAAACCCCTAACTTTTGAGCCTCAGGGTCGACTCCCCTGTCTCCTGTGTGAGATATGTGTTGGCCCGGAGCGCGTTTGCATCAAGTCAGTCTCTCGTGTTTCCTTGGGTGTACGCTATCCCGAGAATGGAGTGGGGGTCTCCCCAAAAGGAGGTCCTACAGAAGACAGGTATGGTAGGTAACACACGTGTAATCTGAGCACTTAGAAGGATCAGAGAGAGCTTCAAGGTCATGCTCAGCTTCATAAAGAGTTAGAAGAAAATAACACTAGCCCTAATTAAATTTTTTAATTGTGGAGGCTTGGCTCAAGAGACTTCAGAGGAGAAGAATGTATGTGGCCTGGATACTGGTCCTATGAAGAATGTGGCTTTTGACCTCGTCCAAAGAATCTGCCTGAGGCTAAGTTAAAGAGTTTGGATTAATTCCATTGGCAGTTTGGCTAAATCTCAAAATAGCCTAATATTGACTTTGTCCTGTGGTTACTAATGTTCACTCTTATGCAGATCTACAATGAAAAGAAGCAAGCTGAGCAAGGAAAAATAGAAAATGTACAATTCCAGGAGAAAGGGTGCACCAGGAAGTGAAATGGAGCTAAATCCTATGTTCAAGGAGAGAGTTAAAAAAAAAACCAAACTGATATTAAAGAGAGCGGTAACCTCAGGGCAAGATACCACCCAGCAAAGCTGCCAATCTGTGAAAAGCTTAGAGCCAGGGGTGGTGGTATATGCTTTCTGTCCCAGCACTCACAAGGCAGAGGCTGATGGATCACTGAGTATAAGGCTGGCTGGGTCTAAGGTGTAACTGAATGATGGGGCATGTTCTGGCCCTAGCAAGTGGCAGAACTTCTGCCACGTGGTTCCGTCTTTAGAGACTGGATAGAAGAAAGGGGTTATGGAATGTCCCTCCATGTCTAAAGAGAGCTGCTGAGGCTGTGTGGGTGGCAGGGCTGTCACCGCATGGAGGCCTAGAGAGGTCATTGCGTGAAGCTGCGAAGGTGAGGAGACCCCACGGTGCTGGAGATGCCAGAGCTGTGGGATAACAGTCTAGGAGAACTGCAAACAGAGTGGAACCAGCCCAAGAGAGAGAAGTGTGTCGCTGTCAACAAAGCTGAAAGGAGTTGGAGATCTGAAGAACATTTTGATATCAGACATGGAGATGAAGAGTTTGGAGTTTGCCCAGATAGTTTTTGGTCTTGCTTTGGTCCAGTATTTTCTCACTGTACTCCCTTTCCTCTCTTTTGGATTGGTAATGTATCTCCTATGCCATTGTATGTTGGAAGCATTTGATCTGCTTTTTTTATTTTGATTTTAGAGAGGATTACAGTTAAGAGAATGCATGGAATTTGGAAGCGATGATCAACTATGGACTTAAGTCTGAGACTGTTATAGATTATAGGGACTTTTGAGGTTGGACTAAATGCATTTTTGCATTATGTTATAGCTATAAGCCTATGGGGCCAGGGAGTGGAATGTGATGGTTTGAATAGGAATGGCCTCCATAGATTTATGTGTTTGAATGCTTAGCTATAAGGAATGGCAATAT
This sequence comes from Apodemus sylvaticus, assembly GCF_947179515.1. NCBI lineage: Eukaryota > Metazoa > Chordata > Mammalia > Rodentia > Muridae > Apodemus > Apodemus sylvaticus. Next base: position 45,512,130 of record NC_067477.1, read on the forward strand.
TAGGAGGTGTGGCTCTGTTGAAGGAAGTATGTCACTGTAGGTCAAGATGCAGAACTCTCAGCTCCTTCTCCAGAACCATGTCTGGTTGTAGACCACCATGCTTCCTGCCACAACGGACTAAACCTCTGAAACTGTGATCCAGCTCAAGTCCTTGTCCTTTGTGAGAGTTGCTGTGGTCATGGTGCCTCCTCACAGGAACAGAAACGCTAACTAAGACAATGTTGGAGTTGGCAATGGATTCCTACATGACGCCAATACCACAAGTAACAAGACAATAAAAACAAACAAAAAATTAGGCTTTCCCATATGTGAGGTCCAGGGTTGAGCCTTAGCATAAATAGACAGACAATGTTTTAAAGTTAACAAAGAAGCCAAGTGGCACATGCTTGTTATCCAGCACTTGGGAGGCTGATGCTAGGAGGCTAGCCTAGCCTACCTTGTCTAAAACAGCAAAGGGTGAAAGGGTGTTTGAAGGTCTGCTCATTTATTCTGATCTGCATGCCTGCGTTACTAATTAGGGTGAGAGTTTTCTGTAACTTTGATTTGTCCATTAATATTATGACCCTCTCCTTAAACTATATTCACTTTTTTCTATAACATAGCTGTACCTCCTGTCTCCTTTTTGCCCATTTGTTTTGTTATATGAGTTTAAAATAAACAGTTGATACCTCAGTTATAATCATACTATTGTTATTTTCAACCCCCAGTACTACAAATTAATAAATAATACATAAACTTTTTTTTAAGTTTATGGACATAACTCAGCAGTAGTAAATGTGCTTAGCAGAATCTGGGCTCAATACCTGATATCAAAACATAATTTTGGTTTTAAACACATGCACTTTAAGGGGGAGCTGTCTCAGGGGCTAAGAGGAAGCCCTGCCTTTGTAGGGGAAATGAGTTTAGTTCCAGCGCTCAGGGCCAGGTGACTGACAGCCTTCTGTAACTCCAGCTCCAGGGACTCTGCCCCATTGGACACACACAGGTACACACATACCACACGCAAGTACACACACACACACACACACACAAATAATTTTTAAAAATTAAAATATAAGTAACAGCATATTTTTAAAAAAAAAAAGAAAATTAAAGGGCACAGTAGAAGATTTAGTTTGCTTCTCTTACTATTATCCATTGTTGAGGGTTGAGCGGCTGCCAGGAAAAGCCTGCTGGACACCAGCTGGTATGCACATGACTGCCCGGGTGTGGCCTTTTATACTTTATGTGGTATCCTGGGGGGCTCTCTGTACAGAGCTATCTATCATGGAACTACCATTAGAGAGCATCGGTTATTCACCCACACATATTTGTTTGTGGGGGAGGGCCTCACGGTGTAGGCCTGGCTCTCCTTGAACCCTGCTTCTGCCTCTTGAGTGCTGGGCTTAAAGGTGTGCATGTGACCAGGCTGGGCAACTCTTCACCGTTCAGGGGGCATTATCTGTTTGCTAAGGAGAGCCTACGCATGCTCAATCAAGATCTCTGCATGTGAACTCCCGACAGTGCAGTCTCCAGATTAAAACCTTAACTGTGTTTATGAGTTAAACAGGCATTTGCATACCACCCTAAAAACCAAATGCCTGCTTACAGTCCACTAGCAGGATAACTTGCCTGTGTCCTCTGCCTCCTAAGTGCTGGGACTAACAGCATGCACACCATGCCCAGACTCAGACTAATTTTTTTAATGTATATTCTTCCAGAGTTCTGGAAATTCCATCATAAGGTACACTGTTATTTTCTAGCATTCATGTGATAACTGAAACATTTTCATAACTCTGTAGCACTCCTTAATGACAGTCTGTTGTAAGATGCACCATGCTTTCTATCCCAGCCTCTGCTCACACACATCTGAACTTCTAAGTCAAAATGTAAATAACTGATACACAGGATATCTGATATGTGATCCCTGTAATATGGTCAGTTCAACCCTGAAAGAGGTCTCGACCCATTGGTTGAGAACTGTGCTCTCGGGACTTCCTGACAGTCCTACTAAAGATAAGTCAGAGCCTGTGGAGGCTCCAGAGTGCTGGCCTTTATGTGCTTCAGTATTCTGAGGCCTAAAGGCTGAAAGGGAGGACAGGGCTTCTGTCCCAGTAGAGCCCAGTACTGTCCCTTCTGAGCCCAGTATCAAAAGCATCTACAACTGGACAACTTCAGTGAGATTAAGGAATTAAAGCTTAGGTTCAGAGGCCTGGGCAAAGCAGCTTAGGTGTGGGAGGTGGCAGGAAAGAATCCCATCTTCTACATCTGAGCAATTAGCCACCCAGCTGAGTCCACAGGAAAGTCTCCCTCTGGGCCAAGGGATCTCCCTGCAGGAGCAGATTGGAAGCCGGCAGGGTGGCCATGCCTCCCTCTCGCACCTGTGAGCCCGGTGCTCACAGGCAGGAATGAGCACAGAATCAGAAGGTATTGAGAAACGAGGCTGTTAGAGTCTTAGAAAGGAATGTCTCTAGTCTAGCTGCCCAGGGAAGCGCAGTCATAGGTCAGCTTACTGACTTTAAAATGAAACACTTCTAGGGGTGGGTTGCAGCTCAGTGGCAGGACACTTGTTTTGCATTCACGTGGTCCTTAGTGTCAACCCCCAGTTCTGCCAAACGAAACAAAACCACTGACGCAAGCAGTGGCAGTCAAAACATTTCTTAAAAACAAAACAAAAAAAGCAAACAACATTCTATTTATTTTTCGTGGGACGGGATCACATGAGGAGAGGAGACAACTCTTGGGAGTCAGTTCTCTATTTCCACCACATGAGTCCCTGGGTTTGAACCCAGGTCATCAGACTTGCCAGCAGAAGCCTTTCAGCCAGAGCGGGCGAGTCTTATCTCAGAGGTCCCGGCCCTCTGCCCCTTTTCATACCTGCCTCTGCTGTCACCATCCTGACTACAAGTTCAGGAGTGTTTCATTCTGACATGACCAAACATAGCTCTACAATGGAGGCTGTGGATCACAACAGCTGGGACGGCAGCTCCAGTCACTGTGGGGCCTGGGGCAGGTGGGGATGCTCCCTTCAGATAACAGGGAGTGGCTCAGGGGAAGGTCATCTGCCCCAGCAGGCTGAAAGCACTGGAACTGGAATTCAGCTCAGACAGCCCGAGGGTGGGAGGCTCCAGACCAGCCCTCAGACCCCAGGCCGCCAGGGCTTTCTATCAACTCCTCTCTACAGCACAGGTTAGAGACAGACTGCGGAGGGGCTCTTCTAGCCCCTGCAGCGGTGTGGGCTCACCTTGAGCGTGGAGTGCTCGGTGCAGCAGGGGCAGGAGCCCTGCCTGCCAGAAGGAATAGCAGCCGTCCACCAGCTTGTTGCAGCGGCCCTGAAAGCCTCCTTCAAATCGCATCTGCCGGCTTGTCACCCATTGCTGAGAAAGAACACAGGAGGGAGGGGCGGGTGTGAGGCGAAGGCACACAGCTACAAGGGCCACTCACTCGGTGGGACGACCTCTGGGGTTCTGGCTTCCCTTCCTCTCCTCCCCTTCCCCAGTGGCGACGTCATTTAACTTGGCCATTTTGAAGCAACCAGCATTGAGCAACTGCTGCTCAGAGCTGAAAAATCGAGCACCGTTTTTCTCTTAGTATAAAAGGTGAAAGGTTTCTTCACTGTTATATTTGTGTGTGTGTGTGTGTAGTATATATATATATATATATATATATCATCTTTGCTATGTCCGGTCACGCCCCTCCCCAGGCGTGTTCTCTCACCCCCACCCCCAATATTCACCCTTCAGCCTCGTATTACATAGAGCCCAGTACCCTCTCTTGTCTCTCCTCATCACTTCTCAGGGAGTCTGTTCAAAGCAGAGGTGGGAAGCGTTGGAATGCTCATCAGATGACATCAAGCTAGTCCTGCCTGTACCTGGTACCTGAGGACATTCACTCAGGAGCATCCTCAAGTCCCTACCAGGACTGAAGGTTGACAGCCACTCAGCCTTGCCTCCAAATGATAACCTCCTGGTCTAGCCTCCAGCTCTCTTGGCGCGATACAAGAGACATCTTGGGCTGAAGCTATAAACTGGCACTTGTCACCCAGTGGCCACACCTGTTACCACCGCTCCTGGCTTATCTCCACATTTTCTAAACACACTCCGCCAAGATAGCCTTGGAGGGATGAGCAGACCGACTGGCAGAGCAGATATAATGCTGGACTGAATGGGAGCAAGGGGCCTATGCCCAGAATCCGGAGCCTTCCAGACTGAGTTCCTGAACGCAGACGCAGGGGACTCTTTAGAGGGAAGCCTGGACTTCTTCAAATGTAATAGAGTTAGAGTATGTCCCTGGTCATGGCAACACAAGTCAGCCTCGGATGCTTAAAAGGACAAAAACCTGTGTTTAGGTAGTAACACCTCCTTAGCCTTAAATTAGCCTTAAGGAACTGTTATTTAATGAGCACACTCAAGGGCGGGGAGCAGCCGCTCTGCACTTTGACTCACCCCGGAATGTGAGTAGATTCAGTTCCAGTGCCTAAAGCGGGTTTGGTTCCACTTCCCTTGGGTGCAGGAAGTCAAAGCCACCCCCTCTCTCCCCCTTCCTCCCTCTTTTTCTTGTTTTTCAAGATAGGGTTTCTCTGTGTAGCCCTGGGTCTCCTGGAACTCGTCCTATAGACCAGGCTGGCCTCAAATTCAGAGATCTGCCTATTTCTGCCTCTTGTGCTGGGAGTAAAGGCATGGGTCTACCGAGCAGTGGTGGCGCATGCCTGTAATCCCAGCACTCTGGGAGGCAGAGGCAGGCAGATTTCTGAGTTCGAGGCCAGCCTGGTCTACAGAGTGAGTTCCAGGACAGCCAGGGCTATACAGAGAAACCCTGTCTCGAAAAAACCAAAGCCAAAAAGCCAAAAAGCCAAAAAGCCAAAAAAAAAAAAAAAAAAAAAAACCCAAAAGGCAAGGGCCACCACTGCCTGGCTCAGATGTTGGTTGTTTATAACAAAGGTAGGGAAGGAAGTCACTGGAAAAGGAAGGGCCAGCACTAATGGAACACCTTCTACCAGGCTTTTAATGGGTCATCTTCTTTAATCCTCAAGGAATACGGCTTTATTGTTCCCACCTTCCAGAAGGGAAAGAGACAGTGCAGCTAAAGCAAACAGTGCAGCTAAAGCAGACAATGCAGCTAAAGCAGACAGTGCAGCTAAAGCAGGCAGTGCAGCTAAAGCAGACAGAAATTTTCCCAGGGATTTTTGGCTAAGAGGCAGAGGCAGGTTCAGGCCTATAGTACTGACATTTTTAACTTAGACATGCACTAGTATATTCCTCCCTTTTGCCTACAACATGTGTACTGGCTGGCTTTGTGTGTCAACTTGACACAGGCTGGAGTCATCACAGAGGAAGGAGCCTCAGTTGATGAAATGCCTCCATGAGATCCAGCTGTAAAGCATTTTCTCAGTTAGTGATCAAGAGGGAGGGCCCAGCCCATCGTGAATGGTGCATCCCTGGGCTGGTGGTCCTGGGTTCTGTAAGAAAGCAAGCTGAATAAGTCAAGGGAGGCAAACCAGTGAGCAGCACCCTCCACAGGCTCTGCATCAGCTCCTGCCTTCAGTCTCCTGCCCTGCGTGAGTTCCTGTCCTGACTTCCTTTGGTGATGAACAACTATACTGAAGTGTAAACTGAATAAACCCTTTCCTCCCCAACTTGCTTCTTGGCTGTGGTGTTTCACTGAAGCACAGAAACCCTGACTAAGACAACACAGGAATTTACATTTCATCTCTTAAGGATGATCACACTGAAAAATACATCCACAGAGTTGGTCATTCAGTATCAATTTTCCAGAACCTTCATAGAGCACGCTGTGTGAGAGGCCTTCTCTCACAATGAGGGCAAAACTGCTTGTCACACCACCACTAGATACAAAGCAATGCTCTAGAGGACTCACATCAGCTCACATGGGCTCAACAATGAGGGCCTGGCATGTGCTCTCCGAGAGCTGGAGGTCTACTGTGGCTGCTTTGCTTTCACGATAACCAGGGGAGCAATAACCCCCAAAGACAAGGGGAATATATTCTCTGTATGTCCTAGGCTTCCCTTAACCTGACCACCTTTCCAACACTGGCCAAGAGCTTGGGGGAATCTAGAGAGAGTCCCAGACCTCCCAATAGCAATTCCCCAGCTCTGCCTGGGGAACTTGCTGGAATGCAGATACGGAATTTTCACAGGTGATAAATCCTTGGCCCTTAAATGCTTCAAAGCTCTTCTCAGAGCCTCTTAAGAAATTCTAAGACACATAGTAATAGCGAATCCTGAGGGACCATTGCTATTCTCCGGAGCCTGGGGGAAAGGTACTCATTCCAGGTGGTGGAGAACTCAAGTCCACCCTGGGTCTGTTCAGAACCGTCAGAGCAGGCAGGAGGAGAGGCAGGAGAAGGGAGCTAAGCCCGACAGCAGCTGTTTGTTCCTGCTGCTGCCTCACAGCCGTGCTGCCACCAGCTACCACACCCGAAGCTTCATCTGCACTCAGGGCTAGAGCTAAGCCCTCCCTTCCCATCACCAGACCGCCCCATGGTCCCGGATCAAGTCACATCACCAAACCTAGGCTCGGGGAGAGGATGGCGTGACAGCTACTCACTAGCAAGCTCTTCAGATTCAAAGAACGTTCCTTCTTGAGGATCACCAGCGCAGCCAAGCCACAGAAGGTGTAGCCGCCGTGGGCTTCCATCCCCGGCACCCCGCCAATGCCGCCTTCCCAGTTCTGGCACCTAAGAGGTTGAAAGAAGCAGACATGGAAAGTGCGGGGGTGAGGATGGGCGTCCTGTCCAGATTCTGGTAGCAGAGAATAAGAATATGCTCTGATTACAGCATAAGATGGCAGCACCATGGATACAGATGGACTACATGTATATATGTGTGTGCATGTGTGTGCACATGCATGTATGTGCACATGCATGTGGAGGCCAGAAGTCAGCTTTGGGCGTTGCTCCTCAGGAGGGCTATCCACTCTGTTTTTTGAGACAGTCTCTCGCTGAACCTGGGAAATCAGACTTTTGGCTAGGATGTCTTTGACAATCAGTCCTAGGGATCCCCAAACTCCTGCCCAGCACTGGGATTACAAGTCTGTCTGGCTTTTCACATGGGTACTGGGGTCAGGTCCTCCTGCTTACACAGAATACTTTATAGCCCCTTACTCATTAAGATTAGCAGATTCCTTTTCCTAGAAAACAAAACCAGTAGGCCTTGGAAATTTAGAAACTGTCCACTTACATAAGAAATGTAATAGCACTGGTCAATCCTCAATAGGAAAAGGTTGCAAAGTACTATATGTAACAGAATCATCAAGTTAAAATAAAATAGAAAAATAATTGCTATTTCTGGCTATATTTTGTAATTTTTAATTATTTTATATATGTGAATACACCGAAACTATCTTTAGACACACCAGAAGAGGGCATCAGATCCCATTACAGATGGTTGTGAGCCATCGTGTGGTTGCTTGGAATTGAATTCAGGACCTCTGGAAGAGCAGTCAGTGCTCTTAACCGCTGAACCATCTCTCCAGCCCCTATTTCTGGCTATTTTCAAGTACAAAGTTTATTAGTGAATGCCTTTTTATTTTTGTCTAGTTTCCTCTTTTTAACTCTAGCCCTGCTGGACGGTGGTGGCACATGCCTGTAATCCCAGCACTCTGGGAGGCAGAGGCAGGCGGATTTCTGAGTTCGAAGCCGGCCTGGTCTACAGAGTAAGTTCCAGGACAGCCAGGGCTACACAGAGAAACCCTGTCTCCAAAAAACCAAAACACACACACACACACACACACAAAACCCCAACTCTAGCCCTGGAGCTCAAATCCAGGACTCCACACATGCTAGACAAGTGCTCTACCACTGAGACACCCACCCCTCTAACTGCCAGCTTTTTTCTTTCCTGTTTGTTTGTTTGAGACCACACTTCTTATAGCCTAGCTGGCCTTGAACCTCCTGAGACCCCTGTCTGACCTGACCTCTACGCCACTCAAGTGCTAGGGTACAGATGTGTGCCACCCTGCTGCAGTTATCTAGGCCGTCTGTTGGTTTTTTGGTTTTGCTTGGCTTGGTTTATTCTGTAGTGCTGGAGATTAGACTAGGGCGTGGTGCGAGCTGGGCAACCTACCTCTCCACCTGCTTTTTGCAGTAGGTCTCCCTAAGTTGCCCAGGCTGGCCTTGCATTACTCACTCTGTAGCCCAGGCAAGACCTAGATTTGGGATTCTCCTGTTTTAGCCTCTGAAGTAGCTGGAATATAGGTCACACTACCAGGCTGCCTGGCTTAAAGTTTCTATTAAGAATGAACACACATACTCACAGTCAATCTCTCTCTCTCTCTCTCTCTCTCTCTCTCTGTCTCTCTCTCTCTCTCTCTCTCTCTCTCTCACTCACTCACTCATACAAAAAAAAATTTTGAGCTATGTTGTCAGCAACTATGTTGCCCAAGTGGGCTCAAGTGATCTCCTACCTCAGCTTCACAAGGGACTGGAACTACCTGGGTGTGACGGCTCATGGCTGTAACTTCAGGCTGAGGCAGGAGGACTGCCTGGGCTACAGAGTAAGATCCTCTCTCAAACTAACAAACAACACCAGTGATAAACCCCTAATTATAAGATTGTGTCCAGCTTGTAACTGCTCAAAAGCAAGCGTTTTTAAATTTTAGAATTTTCCTTATACTTAAACTATCTGAGGTAGGTATAGTAGCCTAGTAGCTAGGACTAATCTCTGAGCTACTGGCCAACCTGATCTACACGGCAAGTTTCAATCCATTGAGAGCTGAAGATGAGATTCTACTTTGTTTATTGAAATAGTTTCTTCCTTTATGTTTTTTTTGGGGGGGGGTTGGGGGGATAGGTGAGGGGTAGTATTCAAGACAGGAATTTTCTGTGTAGCCCTGGCTGTCCAGAATTTGATCTGTAGACCAGGCTGGCCTCAAACTCACAGAGATGCCCCTGCCTCTGCCTGCTGAGCACTGGGATTAAAAGCGTGCGCTGCCACCACCCAGTCTGAGGTAGTTTCTCGCTGAAGCTGCAGCTGACCAATTCTGGCTAGTCTAGGCTTGCCCAGGAAATGCCCTGTTTCTGTCATCTAAGCGCTGGGATTCCAGACAGCCACCACGACTGCCCAGAGTTTACATGGCTTCCAGGAGCTGAAGGTGTCCTCATGCCTACACAGCAAGTGCTGGACCAGGGCCACCTCCCCAGCCCATGCATAATGTGTGGGTCAGCAGGACAGGGCCACTTCTAGGAACTGGCCTTACAAAGTAAGGATCAGTGTCCAAGGAGCACACTGTAAGCTTGTCTGCCACATCTGTATATTTGAGAGCAGAGGGTCAGACGGACTTAGAAGTTCAGATGTGTGTGAGCAGAGGCTGGGATAGAAAGCATGGTGTATCTTACAACAGACTGTCATTAAGGAGTGCTACAGAGTTATGAAAATGTTTCAGTTATCACATGAATGCTAGAAAATAACAGTATACCTTATGATGGAATTTCCAGAGCTCTGGAAGAATATACATTAAAAAAATGAGTCTGAGTCTGGGCATGGTGTGTATGCTGTTAGTCCCAGCACTTAGGAGGCAGAGGCAAGTGGATCTTTTGAGTTCCAGGTAAGCCAGGGTTACATAGTGAGACCCTGTCTCAAGAAACAAAAGCAACAAATACAAATGTATAATGGTTACTTTTAACTGTCACTTGACACAGGTAGAGTCACCTGAGAAGACAGTGTCAGAGAAGGGCTGTCTAGATGGGGCTGGCCTATGGGCATGCCTGTGGGAGACTGTCTTGATTGTGCTAACTGATGTGGGAAGACTCAGCCCACTGTGGGCAGCACCGTATCCTGGGTGTAGGTCATCAGCTGTGTGGGCGTGGGGCGTGGGCTGAACACTAGTGAGCAGACGTGGACTCATCTCTCTCTGCTCCCGCCCAGCAAGTTCCTGTTCCCTCTGCTTATGTCTGTCCTGCGATGTCTCCTAGACTCTTAAAGTAAAACAACCTCATGAACTGATTTCTGGGAGGATATTTTATCACAGCACTGGAGCATGAAACTAGGAGAGCTGGTTACATCATGGTGGTAGATTCCAAGTAAGTTAGATTTTCTTCTTTGCCTACCTATAACAAACATGTTTTATCTATGAAATAATTTTGAGATCTGTGTGTGTGCATGTGCACACCTGGATGGGGCTGTGGTTGAATCGGTGGCCTCACTCATGCAAGCCCAGTACTCTCTACCTTTAGCCCTCTCCCTAGTCCTGAATTTTAAATATATTTTTAACTGACACTATCACGATGCATTTCCTAAAGTCACACTTCTCTGTTGCGGTGGAAGAGCACAGGTGAACAGGCCCTCATCCAGGAGCTGACAGGACCTCCAAGCCCCTCCCATAGAGGCCTGGAGTCTGTAGAGCCCACAGGCTTTCCTCTGAGATCTCGGGTTCAGAGAAACCAGTGTGCAGAGTCTGAAGCCAGCCGCATGCTCAGAGCAGACTGCTCTTGTCTGTCCGTCCGTCCCTCCTCCTCCATTACCACCCACACACGAGCCTCATTCTAGATTGCCAGTGCACTTGGCTACTTGGATGAGAGAAAGCACTCATGTCTGAAAAGTAAGGGGAGTGTCGAGTTTGCAAGGGAGATCAAGTTCCTTTCTTTGTTAAACTCATCTTTGCTTCAGTTGAAAAAGTAATAGTAAGAAGGTTTATACTTCTAAGAGTGTGAGAGAGCAAAGCACTGCAGAGCGGCTTGCTGCCCGTTCTCGGCCCTGGTTCCCATGACCAGCAGTGACCCGTCAGTCTCTGTGCCTCGATCACACACACACACACACACACACTATACACACATATACATACATGCAGTACACACATACACTAAGGCACACACCCCACCCACCCATATACCACATACACAGACATATATACACTGTACACACACACACTACATGCACACACACCACACACATATACTACAGGTATGTGTTCTGCTTTCCTTCCCTTGGTTTTTATACAAATAGGAGGAGCACATGAAACACCCTCTCTGCACCTTGCTTTTCTTCAGTTAGTAAGACTCTTAGGAAATGACCGTGGGGCACATGCCTGTAACCCCAGCACTGATAGATGGAAGAAAATCAGAGTTCTTGCCAGTCTCAACTATATAGCAAGTTCAAATCCAGCTTGGGCTGCCCAAGACCCTGTCTTCAACATACCCACACCCACAAACACACATAATGGACAACACAAAAGACTGAATGTTAGAGTCCAATAAAACAGAAGCGCGAGGATTTAAACACATAAACAGCCAGGATAAAGCCAGCAGGAGACAACATGAGTGCAGGCTAGCAACGCTGAGGGCAGGCCAGAGGCTAACAGCGCCTAACGTGACTAGAGACGTCCTCCCTCCTCAGTGCTGGGCGGCTAGAGAGAAGCCAGAGCAGGAATGGGTTTGCTTATCATGGTGCTTTAAATAAGAATGGCCCCCACGGGCGCAAATATTTGTATGCTTAGTGGGGGGAGGGGATTGGAAGAAGGGGCTGGCAGTATTTGAGAAGGGTTAGGAGGTGTGGCCTTGTTGGAATAGGTGTGTCACAGGGGAGGGGAGGATGCCAGGCCCAGTCTCCACTCTCTCCCTTTCTTTCTAGGCTCTCTCCTCTCCTCTTTTCTCCTGTCTCCCTCTGCCTCTGTCTTCCTGTCTCTCTTCTCATCTTTCTCCCCATCTCTCTCCCCGTCTGTCTGTCTTTTGTCCTATCTATCTATCTATCTATCTATCTATCTATCTATCTATCTATCATCTATCTCTAAAATCCACACTTCTACCAAAAAGGGAGGAGGGCGCCGAATCCCAGCTTCCACAGCAGAAAGCAGGAGGGATCAGTGGGCGGCCACCACACAGTAAACACCTCACCTCTTGCCTACTTGTAATTCATAAGAGGCCTGCAAGCTTCACACCCTAGGCAGGAATTTGAAAGCTCAAGAACAAAGCCCTTCAGATATTGAGAATTCCCTAAACCAGCAGGGTCTTAGCTCTACGCGCAGGTGTAGGCTTTCCTGTGGGTGCAGGCTCTCCTCAGTATCAGACTGAACAGAGTTGCTAAGCACCAGATACAGGAGGGCATCTCCATATGGAAGAGAGACCCAGCCTCAAAGGCAAGGTGGAGGAGACAAGCTGGGCTCAGAAGAAAAGCTGCTTAAAGTTGCATCTTATTTTATGTTTTAAAGATCTATTTTTTTCTGTATAGATGTTTGCCTGCATGTATGCTGCATGCCATTGCAGTCATGATCTCAAGGGACCCGCACAAGACCGGCCTGCCAATGCTACCTCATGGGTACTGGAGAGGAGCTTACCAGGCCTTACCCCTCCCAACAGAACTACTGGCTTTTGATGGATTCTGGGGGAGGAACAACCATTGTCTTGAGCTGTGTTCCTACTGAGGAGCCCCACCAGTTCCAGTGGATATCCCCAAAGCTGTGCTCACCCAGACAACCCTGGGAAAACTCACTGAGTCACAAAACAAAGACACAAACGTGGGGAAGGGACTTGGAGAGAGGGTGGGGAATAGGTTGGGGGTGGAGATCAGATAGGGTGGGGAATGGGGATAGTAGAGGGTGGGTGATAGTAGTCAGAATGTACTATAAATATGTACAAAATGTCTAAAAACAAATTTGATACAAGTCTTTGAGGATAAGGTTAACACTTGTGTAGAAGATGCTGTGGACGGAGCATGGCGTGTCATGTTGGCATATGCCTATAATCCTAGCACTCAGGAAACCAAGGCAAGATGGCCAACAGTACCGGTCAGCCTTGGGTTCACACTGAGACCTTGTTTCAAAAATAAAAATAAAGAAGTTGCTAAAGAAATATTGCAATGTGATTTCTTAGTCCTGAAATGTGTGCTTCCAAATGAGAGTCCTGCTGAGTGCCAACTACACAGGGAAACTGATCCACAAGTTATCATCAGGACGTTTCCAAACAGCACCAACAAAGATCCTCGATGGGGTGTCAGGGTGGCTTGGCATGGTGGCAGGCACTATGGTCACACCACCACAGGCTAACTCACTTAAACAGTGTCCCAGATGTGTATACGATTTAATATCCCACCCTTCAACACAAAGAAATGAAATAATATGTCCAAGGCACAAAGCTAGCTGTAAATAGACTGGTTCAGTCAGATCCCCATGTCTGGTGAGTGTCCTGCTGGTGAGTCCTCTTGAAGACTCAGCGGGGCATTCCTACACATGCAGAACATCTCCACGGCCTGGCTGACTAAGGAAAGGCACAGGGAGTCCAATGTGGCATTAAAACTTAGAGCCAACAACTGCAGGGAGCCCGTCCCCTTCTGTACAACCCTGTCTTTCTTTTCTTTTTTCCTTTTGGTTTGCACAGGGGATGGCTGTAGTACCCCAGCAGTGGCAGTGGCAGCCTGGGTCTTAGGGCAGGGCAGCTAAATCTAATAGAAAGCCACCATCTTTAGCAGGAAGAAACAGGCTATAAGAAAGTAAGGACAAGCCAGGAGAGTCAGAGATGGAAAAACCCAAATTGAGCTCAAATTTCTACGTTGAAAGCACATACACTGGGCAAACCGAGCAGCTTGGAATCAAAACCGATCTGAGATCTGAGCTGCCACCCACGGCAGCACAGAGCACTGTTTGAAGTTTACTGTGTGTGTCTGACTAAGTGGTTTGTCTGCTTAAAAACAAAAACATCCTTTGAAGCAATCTAACAGAAGCCATTCTCTACAATACACCAACCACCATGTCTAGGACACTGTCTAAAGCTATTCAATACACAAACACCCAGGAAAATGAAACACGTCCATTTCAAGCTCACATGCTGAAAGACCTACACATGGGCTTTACATTTTTTATTTGATTATTTTATTCTACATGTATGGGTGTTTGCCTAACATGAATGCCTGTACCTCACATGCCCATGGAGGCCATTAGAAGGTATTGGATCCCCCAGAAATCAAGTTATATACAGCTGTGAGCCACTATGGGGTTGCTGGAAATTGAACCCTGGTCCTCTGGAAGAACAGGCAGTGTTCTTAATAACTGAGACACACACACACACACACACACACACACACACACACACACACACACACCACCCTTTGAGACAAGGCCTCACTATATTGCCCAGACTGGTTGGTCTTGAATTCCTGGACTCATGGAGCTTTTTGCCTCAGCCTTCGGAGCAGTAGGGACCAGCACCTGCCACTGCACCTGGGTCCCCCGGAGTTTCTAAGCAGACATAATTACCTATTTGCCACAGGAAGTGAAGAAAAGCACACTAGGAAGGAATAAAAGGATGGGATCTCTCAACCGAGAAACAGAACACTAAAAAGAGACAGAGTCAGGAACTGCCCTGCTTCGGTCTCAAAGTACCACCATCTTTCTACAGTGTCCTCCAAGACTGTCAGCTGCTGTGGAAATCAGACCCGCTGACGAGGACATGGAAAGTCAGAAGACAATGAAGCGACACTTACAGAACTCAGACAAACAGTCTACACTGCTGCCAACTTATTCATCTCCAACCAGACAGACCACCAAGCAGGTTTGCAAATAAAGATGCATGCAGGACCTTAAAAGTGCATTTCCTAGGTGTCCTTTTCTGAGAACTTTGGGAGTATTATGCTTTATTTAAATTAATAATAATAATAATAATAATAATAATAATAATAATAATAAAAACAGGGCTCCAACAAAGCAGAAAAATAAAGTGAACTTCATGCTGGAAGGAAGCTTCTAGATGTCTGCTGTGCATCAAGCTAAGAGCAGTCTATCTAGATCTAAAGCAGGGGGGTGAGGGCTGGGGGTGGGGGGAAGGACCCAGAACACACACACTCATACACACATATACTCACACACACACTCACACACTCACATACACTCACACACACTCAAACACATACACACATACATACTCACAAACATACATACTCATACACACATACACACACACACACACATACATATACACATTCACACACATACACGCATGCATACACTCATACACACACTCATACATATACACACTCGCACACACATACATTCATACACACACATACACACTCACACACATACACATACATATACACTCACACACTCCCAAATAAACACGCATGCATGTGCACAAATACACGAAAGAAAATATTATTTGAAATATCTGACTGAATGAAGAATAACTTTGTAGTACTGATGGAGAATTTGGAGAATTTGGAGAATTTATGATAAATACTTTCATGATAAATACATTAATTCCAGGAAAATAAGAGTTATACAAAAAATATATCACACACAGTATATATCATCTGTACATATGTAATGTTACTGTATTATATTTTATTACAGGGTGATAAGTACTATTTCAATAAAAATAAACTGCACACACACATATGTGCCTTTTGTTTTCTATTTTTGTTTTGTTTTGTTTTGTTTTTGAGACAGAGTTTCTCTGTGTAGCCCTAACTGTCCTAGAACTCACTCTGTAGACCAGGCTGGCCTTGAACTCAGAAATCTGCCTGCCTCTGCCACCCAAGCGCTGGGATTAAAGGTGTGCACCACCACCTCTAGGCTTTGTTTTTTATTTTTAAAAGGGTCTCTTTTAAAAATAGCCCAGGCTAGACTGAAACTCAAGGTGGGGCTAAAGATGGACTTCAACTCCTACCCCAGCCTCCAGAATACTGTGATTACCTTGTGTGTACTGAGGGCCACCACACCCAATCTTGTTTTGTTTTTTGTTCTTATAAACGAGTCTTTGTCTCTTTCATGGATGTAAAGAGTAGGAGTAAAGTTCCTGGGTTTCCTAAGCAAGGGTATTTTGACATATTGCCAAACTGCTTTAATCAATCAGACAGACTCTCACCAATGCTACTCATCTGTGCCAACATAAACTGTAACATAACATTAATGGAAGCCTAAAAATAATTCCAAGTACTTCTAAAGGGCACAGCAACTAACCCCTAAGACATCTCTTATAATTTTATATTCCCTTCTGGACTTTTTTATGTTTCTTGACTGCTTGCTCTCTGAGGACAGGGACCACGTGACTTCTCCCACCTGGCTATCCATTCGGCTGTGCCTTCAAAGAGGTCCGGAGTGATGATGTTGGTGAGTGAGGCTACCGAGGCAGCACAGTATGCACTCCTGCAAAGACAGAAACATGGGCAAACGCATTAGGCTCCAAGGAAAAGCCAGAATGAGGCTCAGAAAAACGCCTGGGTACAGTACTGCAGTCACATCTCGCTCTTGGCATGCAGTTATTCCTCCTGCATCTCCAAGAGGTGTGACATTCTGTCTGGATAGAATTGCTCACAACCCGGCTTCGGTGAAGGAACATGACATTCTCTGTCTCTGCACTGGCATACTACACCCTCAGAATTAATGGCCATATCAGTTGATCTCAAAAATAGATTGAGCCCTTTTGCCAAAGACCTACAACGGTTCCCACCATCTCTTCTGGTGCTGAGAAGGTTCATTCAGATGTCTCACTGCTGCAGACTCAGGACCTCTGTCTGGATGAGGGATGTGTGTGAAAGGTTGGGTCTGCATTTCCTCAGACAGACGCACTCCAAAGCAGGCCACCACACTCTAACAGCTGCTTGAGCCCCACAAGCGAGACAGGAACTGCTACATCCTCATGCCTCTAGAGAAAAGAGCTCTGATTTCAAGCGCTGTCACCAGACACACAGAAACACGCCTTTCAGCAAAAAAGTAGAAACAGCGCTTCAGATATGGCTCAGCTGGTAAAGTGCCTACCAAGCATGCACAAAGCCCTGGGTTTGAGCCCCAAAACTGGTCATGGTAGTGCATGCCCTAATCTTAACGCTCAAGAGGCAGAGGCAGGAGGATCGCAAGTTCAAGGGCATCCTCAGCTACAGAGCAAGTCTGAGAGCAGCTTGAGATACATGAGATACTGTTTCAATTGAAGGCAGGAGCCTGACTTTCGGGCAGAGTCGCTGTGGGGTCGAGCGCAGGGCTCTGCTCCTCCGCCATCCCCTTCCACTGAGCTCCATCTCTAGCTCCTATCTGAAAATGAGCGAATAAAGGAACACATACCCATTTCATTTGAGATCATCTTGTCATTCTATTCGGTCACTCATAATTCTCAGGACATTCATCCTGTCCACCTGTCCTGGAACACATCCACAGACTGTCTCTTCCAATACCCACCACGGAAAGACAAAAATTATTTGTTTGAATTCTACTCACAAATCCTTTCTCTAAGAGCTCAGAAGGAACAGGAAAGGGAAGGAAAAGCAAGGTTGACTCCCATCTTATTCTGTGTATAGACTTAACGCAATGCCTAACTTACTGAGGCACTCTAGAGAAATCTCTGCAGAAGCCATGGGCATGACTGCCCTATGGGCATTAGCACCAGCCAGGCTCCCACAGGCCAACCGCAGAGGCTGAATTTCACCAGCGGGCATCCAGAGTACACAGGAATCGAGCCTGCGAGGGTTTACCATATGCTCACTTTGCAGGTAGGATCTAACTTCCTCTAGGCCTTGAGCCACTCACAAAGGCTCAGCAGTGTTTTCAGAATCCCAATGAGGCAGGGAGGGGGCCTGTAATGCAGTCTGCCTTTCATCAGAGCTGACAGGGAAGCAGTAGTGGAATTCTGTCCTCCGGGTGTGACATGGCTGCTACAGCCTTGAAATCAGAGCAGTGGTGATGACTTCAATAGATCCTCACATGATAGCATCTATTAATATTCCTGTGTAGGAGGAGGGTGGGGGAGGGGCATCAGATCCTTATTGGAGGCGCCAGGCCACTCCTTTTCTGAAACCTGCTTCCCCACTAGGTGTATGCAATCCTGGCCTGAGCTAGAGAGTATGTAGGAGGTAGAAGACTGACTCACGTGAGGATTCAAAGGAGGCAGCCATCATGACTAAATTGTTTCTTCCGTCTGTTATTGCCTGATCTACTGCGGGTGAACAGAACTTCGCCCCCCAGGACAGGGCAATCAACAACTAGTGGCTGGACAGGGGATAACCAGAACCAGAGAGGAGTTGGGGGAGGGGGTGCAGTTACATGGCCTCTGCTAGGAGATGGGCTAGCAACTGAGCCTGCGCTGTCTGAGGGGAGAGCATCCAGGGGGCGTCCCAATGCGGCCTTCGTTCCCCACGTGGTCTGGATAAGCATGCCACGTGGTCTCCGTGCCGGAATGGCAAGTGGGGGTCCCCCATACAGATGTACAACATGAAACAGAAGCTGAGCTGTCTAACCCAGAGGGAACTTCAGTACCCAAAGTCTGCAGGGAGATCCCAGGGGAACTGTCCTCCTCTACACTCCTGTGTGACACAGAGTGACAGGCTTGTTGATGTCTGTATTAGAGACACCCTCAGATGGCGGATGGACTCAAGAATCTATTACAATCCCTGTGGATGACTCCGTGGACAGATGGAATAGGACTGCAGAGAAAACCAAGACTATAGTCGGTAAGCCGAGCAGCTGAAACTGAGCTGGGGGGTGGGGGGGGAATTTGCTCACGGGAGGGAGGAGTTAGAGAGGGGAGCCGGGGGCCGGGCTTGTGGCTGCTGTGCTCCATGCTACCTTCCATCAGGATGCCTAACCTGGGTGAAGACAAGAGACGGAGGTGCTATGACTGAGGCGAACACTGGGAAGGTAGAAATTGGATCTGCACAAATAACCCTCTGCAATCCAAGACTCTGGACCACGTGGGAAGAATCAACCAGGGGAACAAAAGAAATGCTAGTGAGGGAGGAGGCATGGGGAGGAGCACGTGAGAGCTCTCTGTCTTCAGCAGGGAGGTAGGAGGACGGTCTCAGGCGCCTTGGGACTTGGGACTGGCATGGGGGCTGGGTCTTTTGAGGTTTGCCAGGGTCCATGCTGGGTCATGAACTTTGTGAGGTAGGAGAGGTGCTGGTGGACCTGGGTAATTCAGACTGGCATGTCCATCAGTCTGTAAAAGGCTGAAGCCATAAAGGGGACTCAAGAAAGAAAACCACATAAAACGGCCCAGAAAACCAAATACATTGTGAGCTTCTAGTATAGTGTTTCACACCCTGTAGGTCAAGAACCCCTTAGGGTCTAAAGACCCTTTTTTCATCAGAAAACACAGATATTTACATTACAATTCATAACAGTAGCAAAATCATCACAGATAATAAATTAGCAACAAAAATAATGTTAAAGCCTGGCGGTGGTGGCGCACGCCTTTAGTCCCAGCACTTTGGGAGGCAGATTTCTGAGTTCCTGGTCTACAGAGTGAGTTCCAGGACAACCAGGGCTACACAGAAAAACCCTGTCTTGAAAAAACAAAATAATAATAATAATAAATAAAAAACAACCCAAAAAATAATGTTAAGGTTGGGGGTCACAGTATTAGGAAGGTTGAGAACCGCTGGTCTAGAAGCTTGAGCAATAGTTCCCCAAAGAGGCAGAAGAGGGACAGTGATCCCAGTGTGCCCACTGCTTTGTGGGAAGGAGTCTGCCACAGCCACTTCCCTAACATGGTAGCCAATGCTGCTCGTACAGAAGGGCCTTACTAAGTGCCCCACGTTGAATTGAGGATTTCCTGGCCCTCTTCTAATGTGCAAAGATGCAAGAGCCAGGAGCTGCCTTAGTTCCTGGCAGCCCCCAATACACATCAGTGGGCTGATACAAAGACAGTGATAGAAGTAAAAACCTCGCCGGGTTGGCGATTATCCCTCACTATGCTATGTACATTTTTCCCTTGAAAATACACCGGGAGTAGAGATTCTCTACCCGGCCCAGGACACTTGGAACAGCCAGCTGTGCCTGATAGGAAGGCAGAAGGATCAGTGCTGGCCTGGAGCTTGCCAAACCCAGGAAGCCCAGTCAAGCAATAGGTGTGGTAAGCAAGCGTGCAGTACTGCTACCTCTTGGCCCCAGCCTGGGCAGCACAGCACAGATGGTTCTCAAGCCCACCAGGCATGGATAGGTGTGCACACGACTTATGGCAGTACCCCAAGATGAGGAAGTACGTTGGCTCAGGAACAATGACTGTGGATACAATGAGGTAAATACGGAAGTGCCCCCCCCACACACACACACACACACACTGCTGCATCCAACACAGCTCTTTGGAAGAAACTACTTATAAAAGCAATGAAATCAAAGTCAGACATGCCTTTAACCCCAGCACTCAGGAGGTGGAAGCAGACTTTCGGCCAGCCTGGTCTACAGAGTGAGTTCCAGAACAGCCATGGCTACACAGAGAAACCCTGTCTCAAACAAACAAACAAACAAACAAACAAAGCAATGGGATCTTTTGAATCTCACTAACAGTTTTAAAAAATATTTCCCTAGCCACTAAATCCTAAAAGCTATTCTCACATGCTTAGAACAGCTAGCTACCCCCGGCAGGCATCTATCTGGAGATCCTGTCCCCACTTTGTGAAAAGAGTTCCTTTTGCACGGGATAAAATGTTAACCTCTAGTCTCTACAGATTTGGGGAAGCACCCAGAAGATCAGAAAAACAGAAGGTAAAGAGTTCGAATATATCCTGGGTGTGGGTGGTATCTCCTTCTATGTCAATGGCAAGGCAGTCCCTAAAGTCCTACCATACAGGCTATATTACTATTTGCTAAATACTAACGGTATGCACTAAATGGTAAGATCCTACTGCCGAAAACACCGAATGCTCTGGTTGCAGAACAGGGGAATCAGGCTGGGACTGAGCTAGAAGCTCACTGGTTGTTTTTTGGGGTGCCACAGGACCCTATGCTGGCTGCTGGGAGAAAAACTGTCACCAACAGGCCTGCTTGGCTGCACACTCTGTGTGTTAATGTCATCAAAATGACAGGTACAATGTGCCTGTTGGTGAAGCAATGGTTCAACTGTTTTGGGTACAACCAAATTACTTCTACAATGTGGGAAACTATGTTTGGTATTGTAAAACAGGACAAAAAGCCTGTGCAGGCAGGAAGGCTACTGCTACTGTTTTCTTAAATAGTTTATCTTTACCTTTTACCACTTTACCTTCTATACCTTTGTCTAAACAACAGTTACCGTCACCGTGGGTTTTGGTGACGCAGCTGCCCATGTCTCCCATGCTCTATGAACAACTCCAGTGCATTCAATGGTTCGCCAAGCAAGCCCTGGATGAAATTTTCTTTGACCTCTTGTTGCCCTCTCTATCTGAGATGGACAGAAATAGACTAACAAGAAAAGTCACACAACAGACACCCGAACCACAAGTCCTAGACCACACACAGAGCTGGGGAGGGAAGCAGGTACGACTTGCTGCGTAGCTTCTTCCTGTCCCAGTCCGTCCCCAGCACGCGCCGCTCAGGCTTCCCTGCTTTCGTCTTCTCTTCGCCACTGCCATCCAAACCCAGGCTGTTATCACCCACCGGTCACCCGTCTGTGTGTCTCTCCTTCCAGCCCAGAACCCAGCGGGCCTGACAGGAGCACCATAACTGAACTAGGAGAGCACGGGGCAGCTCATATCACTGCCTACCTAAAGCCCGTAAGCACTGATTTGCCAGCCTCCGTACTGAGAGCTCAGGGCCCCCTCGTTCGGTCGGTCGGTCCCCAGCCTGCTCCAGCTCATTGTTCCCAGGTGTCCTCTGGCCTCCTCCAGCTCAGTAGCTCTCAGCTAACTGCTCACCCTTGCACACATCCTAATCTGTCACTTGTCTCTCCTCTCTCCCCAGAGAATACTACAAATTTCATGGTTAATTCACGAATAAATGAATAAATAAAATGACTGAACGCTGGCCCTGTTTTGTTTTCCCAGTACCAGGGATTGGATCCGGTGTTTCATATATACTAAGTGAGTGCTCTAAGTTAGGGCTGCAGGTCAAAGTCTCATTTTACTTTTTATTTTGAGACAGGATCTCAAAGTTGTGAGGCTAGCCTTTAACTTATAATTCTGCTCAGTCTTCTGAGTAGGAGCCTGAGATTACAGGCCAGGTTCAGCTAACCCTTGCTCCTCCCTTAGTGGTTAATTGAAGGTTTCTGAGGTACCCCAGAAGTTATCAACACCTGAGTAAGGCATTCGTAGAAACTACCAGGAGTTGTTCTAGGCCCCTAGGATCGAGAGACCATCTCTGTCTGATCAGGCACTGGAATAAACTGCTCTCTAAGCGATAAACTGTCTCTGGTTTTGATTTTCTCTTCTGGGGACTGGCTGGTGCTTCTAGGCAAAGGGAAAACAGAAATGTGGAATGAAAACTACAGAAGTCAAGCAGGGCGGTGATGGCGCATGCCTGTAATCCCAGCACTTGGGAGGCAGAGGCAGGCGGATTTCTGAGTTCGAGGCCAGCCTGGTCTACAGAGTGAGTTCCAGGACAGCCAGGGCTACACAGAGAAACCCTGTCTCGAAAAACCAAAAAAAAAACAAAAAAACAAAAAAACTACAGAGGTCATGTTCTGGGAGCCAGGCAAGATGGGGAGACTGACGTCAACTATTGGTTTGATCTTCCAACCCAAACACCATGTAAATGACAACTGTAGGCTCGGTGGCAGATCTGTCCCAGGGCCACAGCAGGGGAGGATGGTAGCCTGGTGCTCCTTAATGGAACACAAAGAATTAACTGGAGAAGTTTCCCTGCATTTGTCTAGCATATACAAACACAAACACAGAAAAAGACTGCATTTTGGAAACTTAGAGAATAATATCTAAAACTAATTTGTTAATGAAACACCATGGAGACCTCACCATCGCCATGATCTGTTTACTTGTGCTTAGTCTCATTCAGGTTTTTTTTTTTTCCGAGACAGGGTTTCTCTGTGTAGCCCTGGCTATCCTGGAACTCACTCTGTAGACCAGGCTGGCCTTGAACTCAGAAATCCGCCTGCCTCTGCCTCCCAAATGCTGGGAATACAGGCGTGCACCACCACTGCACGGCCTCATTCAATTTCTTTTTCATTTTTGTTGTTGTTGATGTCATTTGGTCTTTTCAGAGAAGGTCTCTGTGTATCTTGGCTGGCCTGGAACTTGTAAAGATCCTCCTGCCTCTGTCTCTGGACAGAGGGATTATCTCTGTCTGCTGGGATTAAAGGCATGTCCCACTACGCCCAGCTGCTTTGACACAGGGTTTCTGTAAGTAGGCCAGTCAGACCTTGAAGTCACTCTCTTCCTGCCTCAGCCTCTTAAATGCTGGATGTTCTGTGTGAGCTACCATGCCCAGCTTCAATTAATTATTAAAAACTAAATTCCCTTGCAAGCTGCCACGATTCTCTAACAGCAGTGCAGCCTCTAACTAAGCTCTGGCCTAAAGTCAAGGCAGGTGCGGTAGTTTGAATAAAAATGTCCACCATGGGTCTACAGTAAGTGGCACCATTAGCAGGTGTGGCTTTGCCGGAGTGGGCGTGGCTTTGCCAGAGTGGGTGTGGTTTTGTTGGAGGAAGTACATCACTAGGGACTCTGAGGGCTCAGAAGCTCGAAGCCAGCCTAGCAGATCACTTTCTTCCTGCTGATCTGGATGTAACACTGTCAGCTACTCTCCTGCACCATCTCTTCCTGCACACCACCATGCTTCCTGCCATGATGATAATGGACAAGCACTGAACTGTGAGCCAGCCTCAATGAAATGTTTTCCATATAAGTGCGGCCATGGTCATGGCGTCTTTTCACAGCAACAGACCTTAACGAAGAGAGCGGGTATGGACATCACCCGCTACACCTGGTTCAGCCAAAGTAGACTGACTGTGAATCCAAGGACTCAGGAAACAACTGACAACATAAGCCACTCAAGAGAGTGCCCTCTCCTGGAGGGGCGCCGAAGCTACATCATTATAGCCTGGTACCGTGCCGCTTGATGAAATTAGATGCTATCAGAAATCCACTGAGCTTGTTCCCAAAACCTCTTTTCACTCCTGGTGAAGTCCTGCTCCGGACTTCAAAACAGACCTGTACTTCCAGACCTCAGCCACTAGTGCTTCTCAGGTGGCAAACAAGGCCTATCTGGTTGGCCTACTTTCTTTGAGATTGTTTTAAAATCATCATCTTCTTCTTCATGCGTCTATGACGGCAAATGGGGTGTGCACCTACTACAGCACATGTGTGGAGGTCAGAGGGCAACTCCGTGGAGTCTGTTTTCTCCTCCTACCAGGGACCAAACCTAGGTCCTCAAGCTTGTGCTATAAATGCCTTTACCTGGGAGACAGATACCATGCTAACTGTGCCAAAAATTACACCAAAGGCTACCCAGCTAACACACCACTGTGAAGAACGTGCTCTAGAAGAATCCACTGTCAGGCCAGACAGCTGGGGGAGTCAGGCAGATCTCTGCAGGGGCTCAGGACTAGCCTGGTCTACACAACGAATTCCAAGCCACCCTAGGGATACACAGTGAGACTCTGTCACAAACAAAACACACAGAAAAGATACCTTTCATTTTGATATAAAAACTTCACCTCCTCCCAAAAATGTATTTTTCCCAGACTAAATAATATACCATCTCAATGGTCCACTGCATTTGAGAAGTTACTTATTTAGCAAACTCTTATATGCCTCATTGATGGACTGCCCACAGGTCAGGAAGCTACTTACTGGTGTAATTAGTATAAGTATTTTTCTCTTTTCTTCTTTTAAATCCAGTCAGGGTCATATAGCCCAGATTAGCCTCGAAATCATCATATAGCCAAGGAGGACCTTGACCTCCTGATCCCCCTACCACCGTTTCCCAAGAGCTGAGATGTTGATCACAGACCACCATATCTAGCCAGATACATTTCTTGAGTAAAGTACGAAGTCTGACCCGGCAGGTGCCAATGGTACTGATCAGTTGTTTCAAGTCCACAACACTCCAGTGTACTGGCCCACAAGGGACTCTGCACTCATCAGAGGAACTCACGTGTGCCTTGAGTGTTGGGCACCCTCATGATTTCATCAAATGCAACCAGAAAGTACTTACAGAGTGACTCTAGACTTACTTCCCCAAGAGAGGAGAAAGCTTATATTACACTATGTAACTACTTAGAGTAAACTATTTTACACCACACAAATGTATTTTGTATTTCTAGATCAAAAGCATTTGCTTTTTCTTTTATCCAACTCCTACTCTGACATTTACATGAAAGAAGCTGAGAGATGACACCCAAAGGCATTAGTGTCATATTAGCAACGACTGTGACACTGTGCCAGGAACATAGCCTCTGCACGTCAGCGAAGCAGCACGTTGCCATGTTTCCGAGGCTTAGCAGCTCTAAGAACAGGTGTACTTTAGAAGTGGGTGCAACCATCCACTCACCTTACATCCACCTCACCTCCCACGTGCATGAGAAAAGAGCCATCGGGCTGCTTGAGGGAGTACAAGTACTGAAGGAGCTTGTCCCTGAGAATGGGAGAGAGGGCAGAAAGGACAATGGTCAGTGCCACACAGTAGGGGGCCCTCCTGGAGTCCCCGCCACCGAGGCCTAGGCCGCAGCTTACCTGTTAATGACATTGTAGGCTTCCTCCGTGCCGATGATGCACAGTGCGTTGACAGCCGCGTATGTGGGTGCGAGGTGTGGGTACTGACCGGGGCCCCCTCCAAAGCCACCGTCTGGACTCTGACACAGCTCCAGAAACTGACACACGCTAGGTGCATGGCCAAGGGGGAGAACAAGGTTAGACAGCATTAATCTCCAAATATCAAATCCCTTTCCAATTCCAACCTTTCCTTACTCTTTCTCCTACCTTCAAAGCAGTGATAATCCCCCCACCACCTGACTACAACCCCCTAAAAGACATAACTCTTCACCCAGCTACTGTCAGGTTTGTGCACACTCCCGAGTCTTCTATCTAAGCATTTGTCTTGCCGAATGGCAAACACCTTGCCGCTGGGGGGAAATCTTTGGCAGGCCTGGTGCTGAGTCTTAAGCTTCTTGGCCAAACCTTTCTCTTATGTTTCAGTAAACTGTCTGTCACCTGAATCTGGAGCAGTACAGTCTCCTCTGAGGACCTTTGGACTCTGCCTCTAGCTCAGGGCTCAACTGATGCTCTCCATGCTAGTCACAGGCCTAGATGCATTACTAGACCTCAGCCTGCGAGCACACTCATCTGAGCCCTCGCAGGCAACACCCTTCTGTTCCCACCACCTGTAAGAAGCCGGTTTTGAGTGCAGCCTGCGCCACTGTTGGGGGGATGGGAGAGCAGAAGACTCCAGACAGGACTGCTGGGGTGGGATATGAAACGCTGAAACGCCTGACACCTCGGCTCACTTAGCTGAGTACTGGTCCCCAGCTGCAGGTGCTGTTTGAGGAGGTAGACCCTCACAGGAAGCTAGGGCTCAGGTAGACCTAGAGCAAGGCCTACTTCCTGTACACTCTCTTCTTCTGAGAGTAAACTTAAAGCCAGCTTCCTGTTCCGGCCACAGCAGACTACACCCCTGCAGCTGGAAGCCCAAACAACCACTTTCACTTTCACCTGTAAGCTGCTTTTTTTCTTCTCTTCTGTCATTTTATGTTCGCCACTCAGGCATCTTATTTATCCGTATAACGACCCCAGAAAAAGGACCCCAGGGTGTCCTGTGTGCTTGTGTCTTGCTTCTTCATGGCTCTTGATGCCATCTGAGAGACTAGGTCTTTGACCTGCACATCAGATCTGGGCTGCCCCACACTTGTTGAACCTGCCCGTGAGGTTACAGTGATTTACCCGGCTCTGAGATCAGTGGTGATTCCACACTTGCCAAAGTCACCGTGCTTCCCTATCACAGCCTGGAGCCAGACGATGGCTTTGGAGCACAGCCAGATAAGGACCCGAGGACCCAGCGATGGCCTCTCTTTACTATTGTTGCTATTTTAAGAGTATCAGTGTGGACATTCATGAGTACCATTACAGTATCGAGGAAAGACAGCAGAAAGCGCGCAAGTTCTTGGGGCATTTTATCACTGTGATGAAGAGGTAACTAAGCAGGGCACCGCTGACTCGCCCCAGGAGGAGATGTTTCCCTTCTGATCTGCTAAACAGCATGGGCTCCAGTTTCCTCAACAAAGCAAACCTGTTCCTAGAGGGTTTGCTGCTGGCATGACATCAGGTGCACTCTTGCTCAGGTGAAACAGAGGGAGCCTTTACTTGCACAGGGTTTTCTACAGTTTACGTGAAGAACCATTCCAGGAAGGACCAAGTTAGGCCCAGGTTATAGCATCTCTCCTTCCCTGCAACTCTCAGGTCATAGCCTTCCTGTCAGGGAGAACTCCACCCAAGAGACCACCTGGCAAGCCTGTCTTTCTAGTGGTCAGGGCCTCCCATCTGGGCTGTTTCATCTCATTTATTATTCAATTCCTTTGTCTGTCTGTCTGTCTCTTCTTTTTTAAAATGAGAAATAGTTTATTCTGAGCCAAATATGAATGACAAGAAGCAAGAAGCATGGTTTCCATTTGCCCTAAAGGATATGTTCCAACACGAAGCAGTTACATAAAAATTGGAAAATCTTTTTGTAAATTAGTTTTTGAAAGTCAGCACACGACCTGATGGGTTTGGTCCTGACCTTTGAACTTATGCATATCAGACTGTTCTAATTCATCTCTCTTACCCCCTCTACCCCCCCAGAACCCCTACTGCTCCCCCCACCCCCCACCCCACCCCCCGTCTGCCTGCGCACCTCCCCTCACCCAGACAGCACCCCCGCTGCTCTCAGTCATGTGTTCCAATATTATCTTTCCCTTTCCCTTAAGCTCTCTTCCTTCACATGGTCCCTCCAGCTTTATGACTTACACACGTATGTAAATACAGGTATATATGTAATCTCATTACTGCCCGTGCCGGCAGATGTACATTACTTCATCCCCACAGCACTCACTTCTTCCTTCTTGTGACAGGGTCTCATGTGTCCCAGGCTACCCTCCAGCTTGCTATGGAGTTGAAACTGACCTTGAACTTCTGACCCACCTCCCCCTGCTCCCCCACCCCTCCTCAACCCCCTACTCCCATCCCACCCCACCCGAGCCTCCCCTACTTTCCTACCTTCACCTACAAAGTATTCAGATCACACATGAGGTTTATGAGGGTGCTGGGGATCTCAAACCACTGAGATTCACCACCAGGCCCCTGTTCTGTGGTTTGTTTGGGTTTGGTTTTTGAGGCAGGGTCTCTCTCTACAGCTCAGTGAGGTCACACACTCAGCAGTCAGCTGGCTACAGTCTCCCACGTCCCATGGTTACTGGTGTGGCTGTTACACACAGTTACTTTTGATTTGGGGCTTTCCACTATGTGGACAGGCACAGCAAGCCGCTGGCTGTTTCGGTCTTCATAGGTTAAGACAATTCTTTTTGCTACTCCTTATACCTAAAAATCTTACTGTAAATAACACAAGGACTGAAACTAGAGTTTATAGTCAGAAAAGCAAGCGATTCTGGAATACATTTTTAAGAAAAATTTTTATAAGTGGAATTTGCTCCTTATATATTTTCCAAGCCACAGTCAATTCCTATGGACTATCCAGAAGTAAGTAGCTGATAACAGTTCCTGACAAAGGCCAGCTGCCAGCTGGGAGCTTTCTAGATACAGGGACAAAAGGGTTTAACTGAAATAAGACTCAGCAGAAGGACTGGAGGTGTGGCACAGCAGTTAAGAGCACGTGTTGCTCTTGCAGAGGACCTGGGTTCAATCCCCAGCGTGCACGTGGCTGCTCACAACCATCTGTAACTCCAGTTCCAGGGCATCTGACGCCCTCTTCTGGCCTCAGACACATGGTGCATAGACATACAAAAACTCATACACCCTCTCTTACCTCTCTTATCTCCTCTCTGTCCTCTCTGGTCCCTCTTGGACTCCCCCCCCCCCCCACGTGCTTCTCTACTCTCTGCCTTTCTCTGCCTCCACTACCCCTTTAAATCCCATCCTCTGCCCTGAATATACTCTATTCTATACCCCCCCCAAAACCGTCATACACATAAAATAAAAATAAAATAAATCTAAAACAAAAAATTTAAAAACCGTCAACAGACTGGAGGATGTGTGAGTTGCTCATTGTCAGCATATGCACAAGGCCTAGGTTCAATCTCCACATCACAAAATCCTTTTTTGTTTGTTCAGTCTTTTGAGAGAGAGTATCATTATGCAGCCTACTCTAACCTCCATCTTAGAATCCTGTGTAAGTCCTCCAAGTACTGGAATTACTCATGTGTCCCACTGTACCCAACTGTTATAAGTTTGAGGCATGCCTGAACTATGTAGAAAGTTCAGGCTAGCCTGAGCTATATAGAGAGTAAGACCTTCAAAACAAAATTAAAAGAAAAACCAAAAATGGTCACCTAGGATCTGTTTCTTCCCCAGCTCCTGAAGCAGACAGAGTACTGTAATGAACCGTACCCCCTGGCCCAGTAGCCTGAGGTCCGGAATGAGTGGGGATCTGAATGTTCCAGACACCTTGCTGTCCTGGCTCCGGGCCAGCATTCCTCAGCTGACAGCCTTGAGGTGAAGTGAGGAAACTGGAGGCGGGGCTTCCCCCGTGCCTCACCCCTCAATACTACAGAACATTCTGGTCCTCGGGCTTTCCAACTTGCAACTTAAGAAACAGACAAACTGAAGTGACAAGCTGTCGTTAGCAGACTTCTCAGCAACTTTAAAACCAGAATGTTAATGTACTGTGACCTATCAGAAAGGGGAGAAACACTTAAAGACCAAAAATTCATCAACTAATAAAAAAATAGCCACCAGAAAGCTTTGAGCAAACACCTCAAATGACACTTTATGAAAAGCAAGTGTTCACAGAAGCATTCGCTCCGATATGCCGCCGGCACATGGGGTCAGACACAGATGCCATTAAGGTTACATAAGGGGGGGCAAGCTTTGCATCCCAGCATACACATCTGCTGAGGTTTGCTCTGTGGCTACGCATTGTATGTCATGCTACGTGTGGGTCCCCAAGACCTGGTTACCCCCAAGATGAAAGTGCGCACATAGACCCAGTGACACTATATGCATGACTGACCCCCCCCCAAGTTATTTCTGATTGGTGAATAAAGATGCCTACAGCCTACAGCTGAGCAGAATTGAGACCTGCGGGACTTGGCGTTCTTGGGCTTGCCATAGGTCAGAGAGAGAGAAGGTGAAGAGAGAAGGGAGACACCATGAGTTAGGAATCAAGAACGCGTGACCATGAGAGCTGGCCCACTGGAGCTAAGAGCAGCCCAGACGAAACAGTAAGAAATAACTCGGGGTTACCGACAGGAAATAGATTTCAATCTGCCCAGCCTTAGTGATATAAAGGTCTTTATCCCAGGAACTGAATGGTCAAAGGTGGAGTAGAAGGCCTGGAAATATTTTCTACATATATCAGTGACCAACAGAGTGGAAACCCTCTGGTAGAAGAAGGGTTTTCAAACCCAAGCTGTGCACTGGAATCAACAGAGTAATAAAGCCCTGTACTCCCTGAAGCTGAAGAGTCTGTACATTACCAGTGCAGCCCAGATAACTGATACCAGAGCTGCTGAGCACCGCCCATCTCTGCTGCACCATTACAATTATTTCAGGGATATTTTAAAAAATCAAAACAAAAACCCAACAACTAACCC
The DNA here is from genome assembly GCF_947179515.1 of Apodemus sylvaticus. NCBI lineage: Eukaryota > Metazoa > Chordata > Mammalia > Rodentia > Muridae > Apodemus > Apodemus sylvaticus. The sequence goes on from NC_067477.1 coordinate 45,542,488, forward strand.
ATACCTAGTACCATTTAAATGTGAATCACTGAGGGTAGAGGCAGGTTGTAAGTTGTTAACTCTCCACGTGACTCCAATGCTCACCCAAATACCATTCCTTCTTAGACTGCAATGTGTACAGTCACCTGCGGACCTTTGGCTTAGTTTTGTTTGGCTGTTGTTTTTGTTTTGTTTTGTTGTTAAGACTGGTCTTACCGGGCTGGTGAGATGGCTCAGAGGTTAAGAGCACTGACTGCTCTTCCAGAGGTCCTGAGTTCAATTCCCAGCAACCACATGGTGGCTCACAACCATCTGTAATGGGATCTGATACCCTCTTCTGGTGTGTCTGAAGACAGCTACAGCAATAAATAAATAAATAAATAAATAAATAAATAAATAAATAAGAAATTGAATCTTAAAAAAAAAAAAAAAAAAAAAGACTGGTCTTACCATGTAACTCCAAATGGCCTGTATCTCACTATGCAGACCTACAGGCTGGCCTTGAACTCACAGAGACCAACCTGCCTCTGACTTCTGAATGCTGGGATCAATGGTGTACACTACCATGCCCAGTTTAGTTTTGATTTGTTTAAAGGGCCTATAGCCCGGGCTGGCCTGTAACTCACTACATAGGCCAAATTAGCCTTGAGCTTGCAGCAATCCTCCTGCCTCAGTCGGTTAAGTACTGTGCTGACATTACAGTGAGCTACTACATTCAGCAGCACACCGCACTTCGGACAAGTCCCAGGATAAAGCGATGCTGCTGGCCTGAGAACTGCCTTGTGCACATCAACGAAAAACACCTGTCCTGTCCAACAGGCAACCTTAGTCATAGGGAACATCTTTTTTTTTTTTTTTGGTTTTTTTCAAGACCACATGTCAGCAACCACATGGTGGCTCACAAGCATCTATAATGGATCTGATGCCCTCTTCTGATGTGTCTGAAGACAGCAACAGTGTACTCATATACATAAAATAAATAAATAAATCTTTAAAAAAAAAGAATAAAACAAATGAAGTTGGTACAACTAGCAAACAGCATACTGTGGGGGTCATTGCTGGGGGAGGGGATCAGGGGATCCTGTAAGCGCAGGCTCAGGCTGGGCACAGCAGGGCTGGGCACAGCAGGGAAGGGCCTGGTGGGGAGGGTCATGAGACAGGGATAACTTGGCAAGTACTCCTATTCAAGGTGGCAACACAGCAGCACTGCAGAAGAACCACGCCTGCCTCTAGCCTCATTCTTCCAACTAAGAAAATTCAGGTTGTACTTATGAAAACAGCTAAATATTTTTTAAAAAATATTAAAGCTGTAAAGGGAACAAACTATTAAAAGGATTAAAATTACGGCCAAACACAATGAGGAGGATGCCCAGCTCCTTTCTTCTTAGTTCAAACTCTAGTAAATATCAAACAGTGAAGCTTGTCTGTAGTAAGAACAGCTTGGATTAGACTTTAAAACCATTTCTGGGGCTGGGGCGATGGCTGAGCACTTAAGAGTGCTGACTGTTCTTCTAGAGGACCCCGGTTCAATACCCGGCACCCACATGCCGCTCGCAATTGTCTGTAATTCCAGTTCCAGAGGATCTTGCACTCTCACAGACACGCAAGCAGAACACCGATGCACAGAAAAATAAATACATTTTTAAAAAACTGTCTGTTCTTAGGATATGTGGATTGGTGGTAGATTTTGTCCAGCAAGTACAAAGGCCTGGGTATAATTTCCAGCACACTACTACTACTACTACTACTACTACTAATAATAATATATTATCATATTGTATACAATATATAATAATATATATAATTGCTATTCTAACAACAATAACAATAAAGCAAAACAAAACTTCAGAACCCGAACAGATTACCACCGAGACTTCAGGCCTAGAACAAGTTCCCAGAAAGACTAGAGTTTGGGAGGGAATATAGTCTCCCATGACCAGAGTTACTTAGGAGGAGGAGGTTCTGGGTGGATACCTGGCTTCTTCCAGAAATAATTCCTCCAGAGCTTATTCTACAAAGCAGCTATATCTCAATGTAATACCGGGTATTGCCTCAAGTAGGTGGAGCCCAATAACGAACAGAGGCCAGAGCTACCCAGAGCCTTTGCTAAGCCCATCCAGACAGCAGCTGTTTGCAAAGCACGGTCAAGTTTAAAGTGGGTTATGCAGAGCAGGGTTTCTCCCCAGTGGCAGGACTGTCATGGGCAGGTTCCTGCTTTGAGACTTACCCCTACAAAGGTAATTAGTAGCCTCCTTGGCCTGTGCCCACTAAGTGCCAACAGAACCTTGCCCAGAAAAGTACCCAGAGTACTGGGTATGATGACATCACTGAAAGGTAAGGAGTCATGTCACCTATACTTTAACATTTTAAAGGAGGGGCTGGAGTTGCAGCTCTCTTCGCAGAGTGCTTGCTTAGCATATAAAGCTCCTGGCAGCGAATTAAATGACATGGTGGCAACAGATAAAGGGAGACAGATCAGAAGTTCTCGGCATTCTTACATAACAGTGTCTCTTGTAGCCCAGGTTGGCCTCAGATTTATGTAGCCAAGGATAGCATTACATTTCTGATCCTTCTGGATCCATCTCCTCAGGACTGGGATTACAGACATGCACCACCACATCCAGCTTCTGCAACACTGGGGATTGAACCTCAGGCTGCCTGCATGTTAGGCAAGCACTCACTCTATCATAGAACTACATCCTAGACTTAAAGCCTCATTTTAACAGTACAATGGGCTCACTCTGCTCTCTAGGGAGGGGTGTGTTGGGGCGTGGGAGGGGCGGGGAGAGGCATAGGAAGAGGTGGGGGTGTTAGTAGCTGAACATGGGAATCACTTTAGTTCCTTCAATGCTAAGCCAAGCAGGTGTCTGCTCCAAAATATATATTCATTCATTCTTTTTCTGTGCGCACACACATAACTTTATGTGCAACCTCTTAGGAGATCGCCACCTCTGCCTTTATTATCCTTGAAACAGTTGGCTCCTGCAATAGAGGCCTGGCCTGTGGGCCTCCTCAGGCATCACAGAAAGTTGACAAAAGTGATTCTGTCCACTAGAGGGAGCCCGACTTATCTCCTAAGCAAATAAGCCAGAGAGAACAGACTAGGAAAAGGTTGTGAACGTGCAGGCTATGTGTGGCACAGGAGTGTAGACAGCAAAAGCCAAAACCCCAGAGCCAGAGCGCCACCTGAAAGGTCACCTGGGTATTTATAGGCGGGAAAACAGACCGCATTTGAAAGCGGTCCCTTTCCTTGTGTAAGAAAAATGAAAAGGGACTGCAAATCTGAGGGGAAAGACACAGAGGGAGGAAAGGGAAGGGCAAATGGTGTAATTATGTTCTAATTTTAAAACCTTAAGAACTATTTCAAAAAATAAAAATTTTAAGTTAAAAAAAAACCCACACCGATTTGTCCTCAACTGCGAGTTCTGAGAGTGTATGGACTCTGATTGTCATTTCTCTTGAGGCTTTGGTCGTGACTCTTGGCCTTTAATGGCTAAGCTATCTCTCCAGCCCTGATTTTTATTTTTCTAAAAATATTTTTTAATGCATATTTCAAGCATATGTTTTTGATCCCAGCACTTGGGGGGACTGAGGAGGTGGATCTCTCTGAGTTCAAGGCCAGCTTTCTCTACAAAGTGAGCTCCAGGGCAGCCAGGACAACATAGAGACCCTGTCTACAAACAAACAAATAAACAAACGTCTTCAAAATGTAGGGAATCAATATTTGAGTACAATAATAAATAAAAGGACAAAACTAAAAATAAAATAGATAAATGAAAAGGCATTATCCTAGTTCAGGTAGTGCCACCAGGCTCTGATGCTAATAAGCACTATCAGGGCCATCAGTTAACTGCTGCTTGGGACAAAACAAAATGACGCATTCCTACCGAAGGCCTTATGTCATTTAAAAGTTCATTAAACTGGGGCCATCAAGAGAGTTCAGGGGCTCTCATCGCTCTCTCATACTCTCGCCTCTTGGCACCCTCTCCTCTCTGCTCCTCTTGGGCTCATGTGGTCATGGCTGGCCTCCACTTCTCTACTCTCTTCTCTACTCTCTTCTCTCTCTCTCTCTCTCTCTCTCTCTCTCTCTCTCTCTCTCTCTCTCTATCTCTCTCTCTCCCTGTCTCTCTAACTCCCATCCTCTGCCCTGAATAAACTCTATTCTATACCAAAGAGAGAGAGAGAGAGAGAGAGAGAGAGAGAGAGAGAGAGTTCAGGGTATAAAAGCACTTGTCACACAGACTGACAGTGAAAAGCTGGACATAAAGATTCAAATCCATGATGTCAGCACTCTGTCATGGAGCTGGGACGTGGGCACAGAGGCCGGGGAGCTCCTGGTACGCTGGGCCTCAGAAGCACGAAGCAGACCCCGCCTGCATACCTGAATGACTACCAAAAGTTGTCTTCGGGCGTACACCATGGTATATGCATGCCTACACCAGTAAGTATGAATATATACATCATACAACACACATACAATAAAAGTAACAAAATAAAAAAAATCCGTTAATATGTCTGGAGAGATGTCTGAGGAGGTAAGAGCACTTGCTCACTCACACACACACACACACACACACACACACTCCTTCATTAAATCAAGGTGTAGGATACAGCCTAATGGTAGGCTCACCCAGCACACATAAGGTCCTAGATTTACTCTCATAATGAAAAACAGAAACTAGACTTTACAGTTCATTAAAGCAAGTCAGGTGTGGTGGCTTACGCCTGAAATCGCAGCACTCACAAAGTGAAGCAGGAGAACTCCATGAGTTTGAGGCTAGCCTGGGCTACATAGTGAATTTCTGTCTACAAAGTAAGATCAGTCTCTAAAACTGGTAATAAACTAAAAAAATAAAGACAAGGCTTATTAAATCAATGCTCAGACAAATCATGAATTAAACACTTTCAAGGCAGTTGTAAAACAAACTCTTAGCCATTGATTATTAAAATGGTTCTTGAAATTGAGGCAAATTGCCTATTTTCAAACTACCCACTTTTGGGGTGGAAGGGACAAGGTCTCGCTATGTAGCTTTGGCTAGCCTGGAACTCCCTATGTAGACCAGGCTGGCAGCGAACTCAGAGATCCACCTAGCTGATTAATGGCGTGCATCACCACGCCCAGCTACTTTACTAAACTTCAGAGCATCCCTGGTACTGATGCTCACTGTGACAAGCCCTGAAGACGCCTCTCCTCCCATCTACAGTCTCCATCTGCTGTGGCTCCCAAGTCACTCAGGTCTTGGTGCTTCAAGGCAGGAACCTGCGGAGCCATCTCACGGCCCCTCTTCCTATCTGACACACCACAAAAGCAGCTGACACTGACTTCCTCAGAGAAGTGGCCCTGAGAAAGAACCTTCTGTGCAGCCTAGGAAAACAAAAGAAGCTGCTGGTGACAGGCTCCCACTGCAGGAGCCCCCATCTTGACTCTGCACCCCACACGGTCTGTGTCCTCTCACAACTCCTCCCTCCCACCCCTTCTCCCACCCGCATCCTTCCTATCGCAGCATACATCCTGACAGTGTAGGCGTTGGGTGGGGGACTCCCAACAACCCTCAACTGGAATTTCAAAAACACCCGGGACTTTATTTTGACAATTAAATTCCTGTGACTGCAGAAATTGTGTCCAACTCCACTTCCAGAGCTGGATTATAAAAACAATGCATATTTTCCCTAGGCCACAGAAATATGAATCCTAAGGGTTAACGGCTTAATTCTTTATTATCTCCTCCATCCACATTCATCACAAGACACCCTTCCCAGGAAAGCAAGAATGAGAGGTTATTGTTAAGAGAGAATGAATGAGACAATGTAAGTTCTGTTCTTTTGACCTGACAATGTGACCAAGGCAGGGGCTCTGGGACTAGAGAGAGCTCCAGCGGGCGAGCCTCCACCTCCATGAGTCTTGGCCCAGCTGCTTCCTTCTGCTGTGGGAAAACAAACCTGGCTTAGGACGCCTGCACCCCAAACTCCTCCCCCTCCAGAGTACAAGGTCGTGGAGGCACACAGTCCCGAAGGCACGCTCTCAGTTAAACCCCTTAGGTTCAATTCCTGATCATCCTTTGCTAAGTCTGGTCTTTCCAAGGTTGGGGGTATGGTCAGTTTTGGTGTTTCTTTGTTTTTCTTAAGCTACAACCTGTGATGGGCATGAGGTGCCACCTTACATCTGCGCCAGCAGTGTGGAACACAGCTAAGTTGCTTACAAGTCTTGTCACCAATCAGAGGTCAATGAGACTGTGAGTCTCACATGGCACTGGTACCCATCTAGTCCTGTGGTGAACTGGCCTGTCCCCAGCCTTGACACCTCCATGAAGGTTCTTAAGGAAGATAAGAGGATTTCGCTTCACAGTGGCACATGTTTTCCCTGGCATTTCATCACAACTGTCAGAGATGATGGTGAGGACTTGTGCTCAAAGATCAAAGCCAGAGTACATGGGAGGCAGGAGGGCCACTGTGAGTCTGAGGCCAGCTTGGTCTACAGTGACTTCAAAGCAGCCACACACAGAGACCTTAGCTGAGTAAACTGGTTTTCTGTTTGTTTGGTTTTGGTGGTGTTTTTGTTGTTGTTTTGTTGAGACAAGGTTTCTCCATGTAGCCCTTGCTGTATGTAGACCAGGCTATCCTCACAAAGATCTGCCTCCCAAGAGCTGGAATTAAAGGCCTGTACTACCACCACCTGTAGAGACCTTTTCTTTAAAAAAAAAAAAGGGGGGGGGGAGGGAGAGAGAGTGGGAGGGAGGGAGGGAGAGAGGGGAAGATGGAGGGAGAGAGAGACAGAATGAAGAAAACCAGCACTCCTCCGGAAGTTCAAAGAGCTGTTCTACCCACCAGCTCACAGCCCAGCTTCTGAGTGGGGGCGTCCCCATCCTGTCCCCGCCCCGGAAGCTGCTGAGGTCAAGGGAAGGGCAAGGGTGTCTTTGCAACACATTTTTCTCCCCATTTACATCAAATAAAGCAGGAACAAAAAGGATTTCAAATCCAGGATGTGATTCCAGAGGACACCCCAGGTTCCCCCAAACCAGAACTCACTCTGTAGCCACTATTTGGGGGATGGGTTCGTCGAGGAGTTCCAAGCTGTGCAGGATCCAGTAGCAGAGCCAGGGGCGGCTGGCATCCAGACACTGAGAGGGACCAGGAGAAAACACACCCTTTATTCAATGCGTCCAAGATCCTGTGAAAGGCTGCGTCTGTCTTAGTTCCTGAAGCCTAAAGGGGGGGAGGAGGAGGCGCCCTCCCAGTAAAGGAAGGGTGCTTTCATCTGTGACAAGTGAACAGCGGGGAACAAGGCTTAAACCCTTCTTAGGGTTTAAGACCCTTAAGTCCCTTCTGCAGGAGTCCAAGCAAGACTGAGCAGAGAACTTCCATTACACACAGGGAAGCTAACTGCTGCTGGTTTCCCTGTGCAGACAAGCAAACACATCTTCTCAACAAGGACATCTCCTGAATTCACCCATTTACAGATTCAGCCAATATTTGGTATCTACTTGTGCCAGACATTAGACACTGGGGGCATGGCAACGTCGGAAATTGATTCTGAGTCTTGGCGTGCTCAGCACGTAGAATACTGACTGACCTGGCTGCCTTAGAGACAGAGAGAGGCAGTAGACACACACGCATAAGTTACCCAGCGTCTTTCTGGAGCAAGGCTAGCCTGTGTACACACACCTGTTAGGTGCTTTGAGGACCTGGAGCAGGATGAGTGTGTCTGGAGGCAGGGCAAAGGCTTCTGGCTTCTGAAGGTGATGTGTGCACAGACCTTGATACTAATTCAAATCAAACATGGCTTCTGAGCATCCCAAGCTCTGCAGGGCAGGTGGTACCCGTTACCGGTTCTATATGTTTAAAGTATACAAAAAAAGGTCTGGGGAGACTAATTTTCTCCAGGTTCTAAAACAAGTAAATGCCAGAGTTGGGGTGTAGGCTGTGATACTCAGGTTACCTATGACAAACTTGGAAAAACCCTCCAAAAAAAAAAAAAATCAAATATAGAACTCTGAAATAAAAGCCAATTAAAGGCAGCGCTATCCTTTTAAAGGGAGGCAGGGAGACGGGAGCCCTGCTGGTCACAGCCTTTTCTACCCCCACCACGGCTCTTAGGTTCTTCCATTATCTCAGGCGTCTTAGAACCCTGCTTTAAGATTCACTCTGTGCCCTCCAGGATTCAAGTCCTGGTCCTCTGGCCAAACTGACTTTTACCAGTAAAGGGAGTCGGGAGAAAGCATGCTATGATTAAATGACAGAGAGCTCTGGCCCATCTAGAATGCTCCACTAGCTCTAGGGGCTGACAAAGCTGGAGGAGAATTTGTTTTGTTTTGTTGGTTTTTTGTTTATTTGTTTTTTTGAGAAAGGGTTTCTTTGTGTAGCCCTGGTTGTCCCGGAACTCGCTCTGTAGACCAGGCTGGCCTCAACCTCATAGATTCACCCTCCTGTCTCCTCCTCCTGAGTGCTGGGACTAAAGGCGTGTGCCACCACTTCTTAAGTGGAGTAGACTTTATTTAACCCCTTTCATAAGCAGAGTATCAGCTCTGAAACAGAAGCCTGTTTCCTGCCAGAGCCATGTGACACAGTGTGTGCATCTGCAACAGGTGAGACCAGCAGCAGCCTTTGTGTTCAAACAGGAGCACCACCCAGTGCTTGACAGGAAGTTCCCAGGCAATGTTTTACCTCATAGGCATCTGTCAGTTGTCGAAGGCCTCTTTTCAGATAATGGAAGTGCTTCTCCCTCTGCAAAATGAGCCTGGAAAGACAGAGAGCCTGTAAGCCCTTCTACAAGCCCACACGTGCACACACACATTGCCCACAGTCACTAAGTGCATCCCTGGTAACTGCAGTATGTATAAAACCAATGACACCAGGGAAAAGAGGCACTCGGCTGAGTCAGTGAGGGCGCCTACACTGTTCTATAAATGTTCTGAGCAGTAACACCTCATGAAAAAGGCGACTGCCCTGCACTGGGCACACGATGTTTGGCACTGACAGTCCACTCAGAGAGCTTCTCCAGGACCTAGGGACTGCAAGCAATCGAATGGGCAGTCCTGGGACAACCCAACTCAGAGCCTCGCCACTTCCGCCTCCCTCACTCACATCAGTCATTTCTTCTGAGACCACTTGTCTGAGATCTGCACTTTGTCCCCTGCCCACCCCTTGGTTGTCCATCTGTTGCTCTGGCCCCAAAATTCCTCCTCCCACATGCTGACCCACAGCCCTGGCCAGAGGATGCTTTTTGTATTCCACGGGCCAGGCACACCCATGGCGCTGGGGTCAGCAATACAGGCTTTAAGGAATGTGCAGCCCATGGCCACCTGCAAGGGCGAAGAGAGAGGCGGGACTTCTTGCTTAGTGTTGAAAGATGGCCTGTGTGGTTATGGAAGAAAGAAAAGCAGAAAAAATGTCAAGACATTCACTGAGCCTGCTGACTACAGGAATAATGAGAAGAGAAGTACTCTCTTCTAGGTAATCAATAAACAATTGTTTCCAGAACTCCCACTGCTCTGTGCTCAGAGTAGGATCACTAACGTGGTCTCTGTCTCAGAAGAACCTTCCAAGGCAGGAAGAAAAATGCTGTCCCAAAAGAAAAGCAATGGCCAGGGCTATACAGAGAAACCCTGTCTCGAAAAAAACAAATCCAAAAAAACAAAAACAAACAAACAAAAAAAAAAAAACCAAAAAGAGCCGGGCAGTGGTGGCACATGCCTATAATCCCAGCACTCTGGGAGGCAGAGGCAGGTGGATTTCTAAGTTCAAGGACAGCCTGGTCTACAGAGTGAGCTCCAGGACAGCCAGGGCTACACAGAGAAACCCTGTCTCGAAAAAACCAAATCCAAAAAAACAAACAAACAAAAAAAGAAGAAGAAGAAAAGCAATGGTGATAGTGTTGTAATCCTAGGACCACAAGCTCGGGGCAGCCTCCACAATTGAAATGAAAGGAAACAAAACTGAGTGCCTCCTCAGAGAAAAAGTCACAAGGGTGTTAAGAGACAGCGTGGTCTCTGAGCAGGAAGGACTGTTCATTGAGTCACTGAGGAGGTTGTAATGCCTTTCTCAAATGAGTAGGTGGTTTGCAAGTCAGATGTTACAAAGCGAGGGAATTCCTTCACTCTGCCTCTTCCCGGTGCACTCACCCGCGGCCTTCTGCCTTCTGCCTTGCACTGTGGACAGCAGGGTCCTCACAGCCTTGCAACCGTGCTCTTCAGCTTCCCAGGCCCAGAATCATTAACCAAATTATGATTTGAATAGATGCTTACAATAAAATTCCCTAGTTCAGGCAACAATTGGAAGATGTGAGATGCAGAGAGGAACCCAGATCACACAAAGGGTGGGTTCCCTACTAGTAGATCACAGTGTGTATCTACTGTACAAGGTGACAGGTGATGCTGTAGAAGGCAGGAGGTCAGAACTGCAGGAAGAACCATCCTTAATGGGAGGCAGGAGCCAGCGGGGAGCAAGGGCAAGCCATGTCACAGGCACTGAGGGGAGAGAGTCACCAAAGAGTGCTTAACAATGGTGGAAGGTGCAGGAGTGTCAGGAGCCATAATGGGACAAGCTAATATACTAGCAGATGATCATCCTGAAATGCCTGCCTCGGATTATTATATAATCTGCGACAAGTGAGCCCCCATTCAGCAAGGCTGTGAGGGACTAATTTTAGGAAAGATTCCTGCTATTTATATGCTTTTCCTGTTATTATTATACATTTATAATAATCAATAAGTAATAGCACACCCCTTTGGAGCAGAGCTCTACAGATCCACAAAGATGTACTGTCTAATAGTGATGCTATGTAGACAAACAGATGACTTAAGTTTTAATAATGATCCTATAAGAATTCCTAAAATTATATCTGTGATTATTAAGTTCTTTTATAATGGGACTCCTACTAGGTCCTTTTCTAATAGCCAAACTGCAAGGAGAACTCTGCCAGTTTCCCAAGTGTCACAAGCTAATTGCTCTTAGATGGCAAACAGACTTTCTCCTACTCAGAGCACTTTCCAAGAGGTTGTAAAACAATTAACCAAAGGTCATAAAAAGGGAACTAACAATTTATTATAGGTGCTAGGACAGAAGATAAAATATTAACTGGGTTTATCTATACAAAACTTCACTTATAACTTAGTTTTGGTTTTAAACTTTCTACGAACCTGTGGAGAAGACATGTGATAGATGTTACTATCTAGATAATTACTCCTAATGGATATGCATGTAAACATTCTCTGTTGTAAACTTCTATTTCAATTTATGACTTGGTATTTTGTGTGAACTTGTGATGAACTTTGTAACATGTGATCATGCATCCTGAAAGATGTATAAGTACGGAAGACAAAAGAGATAGACCACTACCACTACTACTACCTCTCTCTCTCTCTCTCTCTCACACACATACACACACACACACACACACACACACACACACACACACACGAGCGCGCGCCTTTCTCTCTCTCTCTCTCTCTCTCTCTCTCTCTCTCTCTCTCTCTCTCTCTCTCTCTCTCTCACTTTTCTCCAATTAGAAGAACTTTTCCCTCCCCCCCCCCCTTAGGATCTTTTTGCTTTTCCCCCTTAGACAGCTTTACATAGGAAACTTTTTACAACTTAGTAATCAACTCATTAACCACTTCTTTAAGCATCCTACTTTTCTCCCTGCAAAGACTTCTGACTAGCAAACTCTCAGTTCCTGCTGAGATAGAACAAAGACCACATTGCTGAATCCTCTGCTGTTAGGCTACAGGTGTTAATCACCTAAGCCAGCAGTCTTTCACCCTCAGAAATAGCAAGAAAGTGTCTAGGACATTTTAGAAGTTATCATCAGCATTTTAGTACAGTTAGAAAGCCCTGCGACCCTCAGACTTCAAAGCCATCATCACCAGAGTCCTACTCCGTGTCTCCACAACTACCCTTACCGGGCAGGGAGGCTCCCAGCCGCTGGCAAGGAAGACTGAAGAAAAGATGACCAACAACAGAGTGGCCGACAACCTCTGTGGACACTCAGGGCAGAGCTCTGAGCAAACTACACAGATAGAAAATAGTTGCTAGGTGTGGTGTCCCAGAACTACAAGCTTAGGGCTGGAGGCAGGAAGGTCAGGAGTCCAAGGGCATTGATGCAATATAACAAGTTCAAGACCAGCCTGAGCTATAGGACTTGGTTTCAAAAGCCAAAACGAAAGGGAAATGACCTGACTCAGTTTCTCTTTCAGGGGGGGTCTAACAGTCAGGTCCCCTGTGTAGGGAACATTTTGCACAGAGGTCCAGGATGACTGTTCCCTATAGCTACGATCCGCTGGTGGACCCAGACAAGTAAAGGCAAGTTAGAGTCCTATCCACTTGATGCTCTGACCTGGTAAGTACAGGGGCTCTGAGCTCACAGGAAGGCAAGGGAAGTCAGAAATAGCCTCCCTAAGAGGACAACACTGAGACAAAAGCAGGAAGATGAAGATGAAATGGCCAGGCAAAAACCGAAGAGGCCACCATAGCATGTTTTAGTTAACTTAGTTAAGATGTCAGAGCCAAGCAGGGCGGTGGTGGCACACGCCTCTACTTTCAGCACTTGGGAGGCAGAGGCACTCAGATTTCTGAGTTCAAGGCCAGCCTGGTCTACAGAGTGAGTTCCAGGACAGCCAGGGCTACACAGAGAAACCCGGTCTCGAAAAAACCAAAAAAAAAAAAAGATGTCAGAGCCAAAGTACATGGGAGAAGTAGGCAGACAGAAGTCAGACTGGAGGGGACAGAACTTGGAAGCCTATTAAGGGAGTTGTTTAAAGCCGGAAAGAAGGCTGGGTATGTGGTACACGCCTTTGATCCGAGTACTTGGGAGGCAGAGGCAAGTAAATCGCTGAGTTCCAGGCCAGCCTGGTCTATACCAGCCTGGTCTACATAGCAAGTCCCAGGCCACCCAAGGCTACGAAGTGTGACCCAATCTCAAAACAAAAGACAACAAAAAATACTCTGAAGCAAAGCTGAGCATTGAAGCCCATGCCCTAAAGCCAGGACTCCGAAAGCAGAGAGGCAAGAGAGTTGCTATTAGTTCAAGGCCAGCCCAGTCTTCAAAGTGAGTGCCAGACCATGAAAACATGCTAAGCAAGACACCACTTACAACATACCACATATTATATGATCCCATTTACATGACATGTCCACAAAGAAAACCCTTAGAGACAGAAAGTAGATCAATCAGTTGCCTAGAGTTCAGGAAAATGAAGGCCCTGAGGGTGGTGACTCAGGGTATTCTTCTAAGGGGTGATGAAATGCTCAAAAATTAACCTTGATAAGTTATACCACTTAGCGAATATGCTAAAGCCAATGAATTACACATTTGAGCTCAATGAATTATGTGTGGATTATATTTCATGAAATGTTATTTTCTCCTAAAAAAGGAACAAAGCTGACCATGGTATGCTCCTATAAGCCCAGTGTGCAGGAGGCTGGTGCAGAAGACTGCATGTCCAAGGCCAGAGTTCCCACTTCCTGGGCTAAAGCACTAGCTGTACAAGACTAGGGACCCCAGTTCCATCCCTGAGGCCTGGGTAACAGGAGGAGGGAACCAATTCCAGCCATCCTCTGACCTCTACATGTGCCTACACATGCACCATACACACGTATACACAACAGTAACAAGCAAGTAAAAAGGATCTTCAAGGAGTTACTGGAGAGGTTTAGGGCGGGGGGGGGGGGGGGGGGGGGCGCTCGCAGGAACGGGACATGAACCTCTGATAAGGAAGAATTCCACATCCTCAGAGGCAGAGATGTTGTGATACAGGTGTATGAGCCCAGCCAAATCCTGGAGTTTGAAGTGGGGAAGAGGAGACAGAGGAGACCATGTGGATGACAGCCTGCGACTTCTCAGGACGAGGAACCCAGAGCCCAGGAGCTACAGATTGGCTGCTGTGGTGACCGCGTTAGACAACACATGAGATGAATAAAGGGACTGGGAGCCAAGAAGCATTAAAGTATTAGTGAAGCCAGTTAGCAGACATTTCTAGGTGGTTTCTTGAAATCTTTTTTCATAAAGATGGAGTCTCACTATGTAGCTCAGGTTAGCCTCAAACTCAAAATTCTCTACCACTAAAGCGACAGGGCTTTAGTTCTTGGTGTGTGCTACCTTGCCTGGCTTCCCTGCTGGGAGTGTTTAGGACACAGTAGTGGAAGAGCAGTCTAAGCAGGGAGGGAAGGGAAATGGTAAGCACATTTCTGAAACAGCTTGTGCCCTGACTCAGCCTGAGCAGGATGGAACCACAGGCTAGCACAAGCTAAGACAAGAACGAGCAAGACCGTTAATGAGTGCAGACCAGCAGTGACTGGAGACACCCCAGCTGGGGAAATCAAACACTACCGGGATCCGGACTCTACACAGGTCTTACCTAAGTAGTCCAGGCTGGTTCTGAGCTAAGATCTCCTTGCCGTGCCCTCCCAAAGTCTGGGGGTTACATGCACACACCATGAGCCAGTCTTTGGTTGGGGTTTTATTTGTTTGTTTGTTTGGTTTGGTTTTTCTGAGACAGGGTTTTCCCACGTAGCCCTGGAGCTCGCCTTGTGGAACAGACTGGTCTATAACTCATAGACTGGTCTATAACTCAGAGATCCTGCCTCTGCCTCTGCCTCTGCCTCTGCCTCTGCTAAGGTTACTGGCATGTGCCACACCACGCATAGCATTTTTACCAAGATGAGTTAAAATTCTTCAAAAGCACAGAAACAGAGCCCAGAGAGACAGCTCAGCATTAAGGGTACTTTGGCTGACACCCCAAGTTCAATCCTGGAGCTCACACGGTTCAAAGACACAATTTCCTTCAAACTGTCCTCTGGCTTCCAAGTACCCATCTTATGCGCACGCACGCACACACACAACATGAATAGTGTAAAAGAAAACATTTTCAAGTATTGAAACTCTAGGAAGTTTGCTCATTTTTTGATCAATCTTTTTCTATGACAGGGGGCTTCTCAGTCACTAGGAAATCAATGAGCTCTGAGCCGGAGCTTCTGGCCTCCAAAGGCAACAGATGGGCTTGCTGAAGTGAAAGAACTGCCTGAACCCTGGCTGCTCAGGAATTACCTCCTCATCTACCTCAGGCTGGCCCTTAGAACCTGAGCCAGCCTTAGGTAAGCCCCCTTCTGAGGAGCTCCCCTCTAACCTTGAGTCTCACCCATAGACAGCAGGCCCAAGAGCCCTGGAGAGAGGGGACTGTTCTCTAGCTGGGTCTGACTGAAGACCATATTCATATGATAGAGGGGAAAGGAGGGTAGAGGATGGGGGGGGGAGAGATTATGTCCAAGGACATTTCCCCAAGCCCACTTCTTCCTTCTTCCATTCTCATCCATTTAATTATAAGCAATAGCCTGGCGGTGGTGGCGCACGCCTGTAATCCCAGCACTTGGGAGGCAGAGGCAGGCAGATTTCTGAGTAGCCCAGCCTGGTCTACAGAGTGAGTTCCAGGACAGCCAGGGCTACACAGAGAAACCCTGTCTCGAAAGAACCAAATCCAAAAAAAAAAAAAAAAAAAAAAGAAAGAAAGAAAAGAAAAAGAAAAAGAAAAAGAAAAAAGAAAAAAGAAAAAAAAAACCCCAAAAAACAAAAATTATAAGCATATAAACATATTGTTAAGTTGAAGTGATCAGTGTATTTTGGTCAATCAGAAATTGCACTAAATTGCTTAAAAAAAATTGCTACTATGAGCTAAATTGCTCCCTCCCCACTCAACAATTGATGCTGAAAACTTAACCCAGTGTGACTGTCTTTAGAAATCAGACCTTTAAGGAAGAATTTAAGGTCATGAGATCCTAAGGGTAGAACCCTACCCAATGACACAGGTGCTTCAGTAAAAGGAAGAATACCAGGGGTGTAGGTCAGTGTGCAGTGCATGCCCAGCAAGCACAAAGGCCGTGAAGGAGCTGAGGGAGGACGGGAGACACTGGGGAGCCTGAGCACAAACAGAAGTCGATGAGGACATCGCAGGGGAGCCGACTGCAAATCCTGAGGCAGGCTCAGGAGAAACCAGGCCTGCTAGCATCTCGGTCTCAGATTTCCAACCTCTTCCGCTCCTGGGTCTCAGAGCACTTTGTGTGCACTCTGACTCACACCCTTACACTGCCTCTGTGAGGGAAGCTAAAAGCCAGAGCTCCTCCCACCCCAAGAGCTCAGCCTCAAAGCCAAGAATGGGGAAGAGACCAGGCTGGGTTGAAGCAAGAACTCAGCAGGGTAAGCCCACCTGCTCCCAGACCTTCCCCAAGTACCCTCGTCTCCTTCCAGCCTCAGCCCATGACCTCACTGAGCTCAGGACTTTGCACAGGTTGTCCCCTCTGCCTAGAACATTCTAGACACTCCTAGGCTGGCCAACTCATTCCATGGGGCGTTCTGTGGGTCCTATGAGAATACTTGGCTGTTTGGTTACTCTTTAAATACTGGTGCAGAATGAGGGGGGCAAAATCCTGAAGGACTTCACGAGAACAGGGCAGAGAGTAAAAGAAAGCAGGCTTCTCCAAACCTGGACCACCCCGCGTGTCCTGTGGTAGGCTGCGACATGGATGACACTGAGGGTAGAAAACACAGCACTAAGAAGAAGTATATCTCCCAGAGTCTCAGGAGTTATATGCAGGAATGGCGGAAGACACAGGTCAAGTTTCTAGGACTTCAGTGATGGCTTCAGAACCACACACTGCTACACTAAATCTCCAGAGAGAACCTCAAGGTTCCAGAGAACCTAGAAAAGCTTACCACACGGGGAGCACGTGGGTCACTTCTGCCCTAGAAAAAATTGTATTCTCTCTGTCTCTGTCTCTCTGTCTGTCTCTGCCTGTCATCTGTCTGTGTGTGCACCATTTGTGCACTTTTAGGTTTCACATTACGGCAAATGAAATGAACTGAAAAAGCATCAGGACTGTGATGGCCAAGTGCTTAGTTACGGTGCTGGCCTGGGAAAGCACACTCCCAAGGGGCAGAACAAGAATACTTTGGAGAGCGCCGGGGATGTGGCCAGTTATAGGATTTCTGCATGGCATGTGCTAGGCCTGGGTTTGAGCTCAATGGCTAGGAAAAAGTGAAGAGGACAATGAGGACGTTAAATCCCTCCAGGCATGGCTGAGGAGGAGGCTCACTGCAGACGTGAAGGAAAGCACAGCCACTGGCGTCTGGGAGAGTCAGACTGAACAGACCGGGCATGAGAGAGACAGGGAGGGGACAAAGGAAGGGAAGAAGAGACAGACAAAAGAAGACCACGAGGGCAACGGGAACCAAGAGAACAGCCAGGACAGCACGCAGCCAAAGCAGACGGAAGAGAAGATGGTGGGAGGGAAGTAAGCCAAGCTCAGGGCCTGGAGAGGTTTAGGGTGGGGGTCAGGAGTGCTGAGAGGAGCCAGGCCTCGGTAAGAAGCTGTGGCCACTGAGAGAGCCAGGTGGCCAGAGCCTGCTTTGATATGTTAGCAGGCACCTCCTCCATCTATGGGGCTTCTTTGAGAGCTAACAGAAAATCCTGACTTTTGTAAGAAACCAGGATGCAGTGTGGCATCTGTACACCTGAGATCACAGCATCTGGGAGGTGGAGGGAGGAAGGCGGGGCCCAGGGTCAGGCTACGTATCTATGGACAAGAGAACCTCTTTCAAGAGCACAAAGTCAAAACCCAAGCCAAGAACAAAACACTCCAACAGCAACAAGGATAAAAGAAAGCAGGGAGTTGACAAAACGATAAAAATACAAGTGGGTAAAGGAGCGCACTACTGAGCATGGCGGCCTGAGTTCAAGGGGCGGGGGCACAGGGCATTGGAAGAGAGGGTCCTAAATTCATAGGAAAAGAAAAGGAACGAGGAGGCCTTCTTGGTACTGACTGTCTCACCCCAGGGCAGATGTAGACTTCACAGTCAAAAGGGAGGGAAAAGGGAGGGAAATCTTTCCTTTTTTTCATTATAATATTATTATTATTATTGTTGTTGTTGTTGTTGTAATATAAGGTCTCTTGTAATCCAGGCTAGTCTTGGTCTTGAACTCATGTGTAAGGAAACTTTGAACTCCTGGTCCTCCTGCCTTTACTCCCCTACCCCACCCAAGTGCTAGGATGTCAGAAGAGTCATTTCTGGGAGGAGGAGTAACTGTGGCTTGTAGCAGCATTCCGCTTCAGCCTGAGCGCCAGCCACATCTGTTTCCTGGCTCTGGCTCTGGCTCTGGCTCTGGCAGGCCAAACAGCGAATAAGCGACTGCCTCAGTACCCCTGCAGGCATTCCTGGTCCTGCACACAGCCAGGGGTCCTGACCGCGTCACATCTGATCCACCGTGACCTCAGGAATACAAACAAGGTCACCTGGGTGTACCGCCAACATCTGGGAGCTGTGTGGCGGACGAGCCAAGAGGTCTGCTCCTGAGGCACGCTGCCAAGGCTCTCCAATGTGATTCTATTCCTTTGGTTTGTTGTTCTTTGGGGGTTGTTTTATTTTGTTTTGTTTTGTGGTGTAACTCTAGGCCTCATATCTCTACACAAATATTCTACATTTTACTACACCTCCTAGCCAAGACTTAAATTCTGACTACCAAAAGGTTAAGATTATAATGATAATTTAAAATTCTGTACATTTTCAGATTTTTCCTTGGGGGTGTTTGGGGGACGGGGGTCATTCTGGGGGTGGAAGTCAGTGCCTGGTGCATCTGGCAAGTACTTTACCACGATGAACCACAGCCCAGGCTGATCCCTAAACCCTAGCTCACTGTGTGGTACCTAGTTCCGGCTTCACACTGATAGTCTAACTTATACTCTCACTTGGCTGACTAATTCAGCCAACATATGTAATATCTCTATTACTAATTAACACTGCTAAACTTGGCCGGGTGGCACACGCCTTTAATCCCAACACTTGGGAGGCAGAGGCAGGTGGATTTCTGAGTTCAAGGCCAGCCTGGTCTACAGAGTGAGTTCCAGGACAGCCAGGGCTACACAGAGAAACCCTGTCTCAAAAAAAAAAACAAAAGCAACAACAAAACCAATTAACATGCTAATTATCATCCCTTAAGACACTCATACGGTGGTCTAGAGAGAAGGCCCGGTAGTGGAAAGCACTGCTGCTCCTGCAGAGCACATGTATGTGTGGAGGCTCACATCCATTGTAATCCCAGGTCCAGGGGATCTGGCATCTTCTTCCTGCCTCTGCAGGCCCCAGACATATACACCATGCATATACTTACATGCAGGCACAACATTCATAAAATATCAGTTCGTAAAGTATTTTTCAAAGACAGTCATTTCATAGGCAAAAATGACAAAATTTAAAACAAGAAATACAAAAGCTGGGCAGTGGTGGTGGAAGCTTTTAATCCCAGCACTCGGGGGGGCAGATCTCTATGAGTTTGAGGCCAGCCTAGTCTACAAATCAAGTTAGGAAAGCCAGGGCTACACAGAGAAACCCTGTCTTTAAAAACAAAACAAAACAAAACAAAAAGAAAGAAAAGAAAAAATTTTTAAAAGAAAACAGAAGAAAAGGAGAGAAAGAAAAATAGAAAAATGGTAAGCTATGATTCCTGAGACAAACCCAGAAACCTGATATATCCTGTCTCTAGAAAGTTCCAAGCCCAAGGACACTTGCTTTCCACCCACATCTGACTAAGATCTATGAACTGGGGGTGGAGTCTCTACCACCGCTCTCCAAAACCCTTCCAAACTGCAGCCTCTCGCCTCCTCTTCTCTCGTTGAGGAGGACGGAGTCCACAGGATCTGTGTGGATGGGAACGAGAAGAGAACGTCAGATGGCACAGGTCGCTTGCGTGGGGACACAGTGCCCTAGGCGGGAGACAGTGACTCAGAGCCCGACCAGGTGAGTCATTTGTGGACACAATGGCTAACAGCAAAGCCCTCTCCAGCGTCACATCCCTCAGCACCACAGTCCAACCTTTACCTCTGGGAAGCACAGCTGGAGCAGGTCTGTGGAGGAGGCGAGAGTGGCGCAGATTCTCTTAGCATTTGTTCCCCTGAGCTGGTGGCATAAATGTCATTGCTAAACTCCAGCTGCGGCTCATGGCAAAAGGAAAAGTTCCTTGGACTGTGGTCTCAGTTTTGGGGACTGCAGAGATGTGGCCTGGCAGGCTCCAGAAAGACCCTCCCAGCTGACTGACACTTGCCCCTGGCCTTTCCAGGGAAGGATGAGGACCCTCACCTTCTCCCCAGCCCTTCCCTAGAAATACTGCCATTTCTAGCTGTTTTCTGCACTGGCTAACTAGAGAGGAAACAGAGGCTCAAAGGTAACAAGAGTGAGGCATATGTAAAATTTCAGTAAGAAGTACCTAGACCGCTGTCCTGGGTCAGTACCCTACAACAGGCGTTTCTCATCTAGAGAGCACAGACAGGCCTCCACAGCAGGCAGCCCTGCTGTCCAATGAACCAGTCTCACAGACGTTTATGTACTTGGCCCAAGCACTGTGCAGAATTCAAAAGATTGCTCATCCTAAGCATGGAACGGTTATTGCTAGGCTGGTGATGTGTGAAGTACATGTGAGGTCCTGAGTTCAAACCCCAGCACTGCAAGGCAAATGGGAGAATGGATTTCTACCTCTTTGGACTCCTTATCTATAGAAATAAATTTTGACCAGGTGTCTAAAAAGAAAAAAGGCCCCAGAGTCTTAATTAAAAACTGTCTTAAGAAGTCAGTAGACAAGCCGGGCGGTAGTGATGCACGCCTTTAATCCCAGCACTCTGGGAGGCAGAGGCAGGAGGATTTCTGAGTTCGAGGCCAGCCTGGTCTACAGAGTGAGTTCCAGGACATCCAGGGCTACACAGAGAAACCCTGCTGGAGGGTGGGGGTGGGGGTGGGGGAACAACAACAACAACAAAGAAGTCAGTAGACAAGCCAGGTGAAATGGAGCACTCCTTAGATCCCAGCACTGGGGAGGCAGAGTTTTAGGCCGGGCTGGTCTACAGAGTGAGTTCCAGGACAGCCTGAGCTACACAGGGAAAGCCTGTCTTAAAGGGGGAGGGGGGAGGGAGAAGAGGAGGAGGTGGAGGAAGAGGAGGAGGAGGAGGAAGAAGAGGAGGAGGAGAAAGAGAACTGTAGATACGCTAAGCAAGGGGAGGCTGTACTTCAGACCACATAGCATCTTAACCAAAGTGGTTCACCTGGTGTCCCCTGCATTTAATTTGGATAGTGTCAAAAAAATAACTATTCTAGGGGCCGGAGAGATGGCTCCACAGTTAAGAGTATTTGCTGTTCTTCCAGAGGACCTGAATTTGACTTCTAGTACCCATATCAGGTGGTTTACAATCACCTGATCTCCAGTTCCATTGATATGGAGATTTAGTCTGCAGGTTGGAGAAATGGCCCCCTAGTTGTTTAAGTAGAGGCAAGATGAAAATGTGAAAGGTTCCCTCGGACCCCCAAGCTCCAACACACAGCTTACCTTGGTACGAGGTGGTTAAACTTGTAAGAACTGAAGACCTCCTGGATCTTCTCTTCTACTTTGGCCTGATAGGGCAGGGGACATGGAAGAGAGAAAACATGAAGATGAGACGCTATCGACATTTTCTTCCTAGTGCCATGTTTTCTTCCTAGCACCACGTATGTCTAGTGCCTGAAGTTTTCCAGCACAGTTCTATGCTGCACAGAGATTCAGAGGCTCTGTAGCATGGCTTAATGACAAACAAGTCATTAGAGAGGAACTTTAGGGACAAGGACCCCAAAAACAACTATTCCAGGAATGTCATTGGTTTTCTAGCTAGGAATGCCGAGGGGAGGGGAAGGGGGCTCTGGTTTCTAATCTCCTAAATGAGCACCTTGCCTGGAGGAGGAATTAGGGTTTCTGTTGCTGTGATGCAATGCCATGACCAAAGCAACTTGGGTTTATTTCACCTACAACTCTCAAGTCACAACTCCAATTACTGAGGGAAGTTAGGGCAGGAATTCTGGACAGGAAGGTAGAGGCAGGAATTGAAGCAGAGGCCATGGAGGAATATTGTTTATTGGCTTGCTCCCCGTGGCTTGCTCAGCCTTTATTACAAAACTCAGAACCACATGCCCAGGAATGGCACCATGCCAACTCCCACCTTGCTTCAAAGTGGGATGGCTTACCTTGGTACAATCAGCAATCGTTAATCAAGAAAGTCCCAGCACTAGGAAAATGCAGAGGCAGATAGTTCTCTGAGTTTGAGGTCAGTGTGGTCTACAGAGCGAGCTCTAGAGACCCAGGGATACATAGAAAAGCCCTGCCTCAAAAACAAAGAGAGAGAGGGAGACAGACACAGAGAAAGACACACACACAGAGAGAATATGCCCTACAGACCTGCTACAGGCAATCTGAATGGAGGTACTTTCATTTAGAATGAGAATGGAATCGCTTCCTGTCCCGCTGCCATAGGAGAGCAGCAGCCATAGCCCTGCGCTACCCGATGGCCGTGGGCCTCAACAAGGGCCTCAACAAGGGCCTCAACAAGGGCCTCAACAAGGGCCTCAACAAGGGCCTCAACAAGGGCCACAAGGTGATGAAGAACGCCAGCAAGTCAAGACACAACACAGCCAGTGCCACACCAAGTTCGTGCGGGACATGATCGGGGAGGTGTGTGGCTTTGCGCCCTACGAACGGCGCACCATGGAGTTGCTCAAAGGGTCCAAGGACAAGCGTGCACTCAAGTTCATCAAGAAGAGGGTGGGCACGTACACCAGGGCCAAGAGAAAGTGGGAGGAGCTGAGCAACGTGCTGGCAGCCATGAGGAAGGCGATGGCCAAGAAGGATTGATGAACCCTCCCCCAATAAAAGATCGTAGAAATAAATAAATAAATAAATAAATAAATAAATAAATAAATGGAATCTACCTCTGGCATTGGGTTAAGTAAGACGTAACATTCCAAAGCGTTACGGGTTACCCAAAATTAAGAGTTAATCCAGGTGGACGTGTCAATCACTTGGTGAAGACCATGCTTCAATCAGGCTGATTACCTTCAGTCATGCTAGAAATATGGGAGGAATAGCTATCCCTTTAAGAATAATTTGGGGCTGGAGAGATGGCTCAGTGGGTAAGAGCACCGACTGCTCTTCCAAAGGTTATGAGTTCAAATCCCAGCACCCACATGGTAGCTCACAACCATCCTTAAAGAGATCTGATGCCCTCTTCTGGTGTGTCTGAAGACAGCTACAGTGTACTTACATATAATAAATAAATCTTTAAAAAAAAAAAAAAAGAATAATTTAAGGGTCAGGCAGTGGTGGCGGCATACGCCTGTAATCCCAGCACTCTGGGAGGCAGAGGCAGACGGATTTCTGAGTTCAAGGCCAGCCTGGTCTACAGAGTGAGTTCCAGGACAGCCAGGGCTACACAGAGAAACCCTGTCTCCAAAAAAAACCCAAATCCAAAAAACCAAAAAAACCCAAAACAAACAAACAAAAAAAGAATAATTTAAGGATTCCCTTCCCAAAATCCCCACTCCCAGTATAGTTTCTTATGGAACTATACCATGGGCTCTTAGTCTTCTATTTTTCCAAATTATTCCAAAGAACACTTTTTTTTTTTTAAAGCTTTTTCTTTCTTTCGATACTTACATGCTTTGCCTAGGCAGTTTGGGCCTTCAGACTCTGCTGCTGAAGCCCCCTGCCTTCCCCATGAGCTGCTTTGGAAAACCTAACTGCCTAACTGGGAAAGCGTGGCTTTCTCCTTCTTTCCCCCACTGTCCTCCTTGGGACAGTCGCTAAGACTTGAAGCTTCGCCTTTGCCGCCCTTGGCTAGCTCTGGGAAACTATAATGAAGTTGTCCTCAGGGCTTTTTTTTTTTTTTTTTTTTTGACTCTGAAGCTATTCTTAAATTCTTTTATTAATAAGACTAAGAACTCTAAGAGAGCATTTCAATTTCTAGTAACAGGTCACACCCTAAACAAAGCTCCCCAAAAATCCCAGTAAAATTAAGATGAGAAGAGAGGGAGGAAGATGAGGAAGATTACCCTGTTTATAAGCAGGTTGGTGCCACATTAGCCTCTCCAGCAAGGTCATCATGTTCCCCAAACGGTCACAGCAGCTGCCCCTTCCCACGGAGTCCTGACTCCCCCGCCCCCCAAGTTCTAGAAAAGCCACACCTGAATGGCGGAGCTGTGAGCTGCTAATATGTCTTGTGATTTACAGAACAGAGCAATCGGAGGCCTTTAGGTAGCTGCAGATGTGTCTTGCCCCGCCTGATTTGTTAAGGCTGTGTATCAACTGCAGAAAGCATGCACACTGCTGTGAAGTTTGAGTTGCAGAAAGGTAGTAAGTTCATCTAAAGAATGGCAGGAAGTAGCCTTTGGAGACTGGGGTGGATTGTAATGCACTGGTCAAGACAAAAGAATAGAGAGTCATGCTGAGGGTAATGAAGAGGAGGAAGGCCACAGCCAGCCCTTGACCTTCTTGGTCACCTCTTCTTTCCCTCTAAGAGTCTATTTGCAGTCCTGAGTTCTCTAAGATGGCCTTTTTTAAGGGACAAATGTTCCCTCTCACCTTCTCAGGGTGCTTGAAGTAGCTCATTTTCTTCCTGTCAACACTTGACTAAAATATTGGCCTTTGAGTGGTGAGAAACCATCTTGGATCTAATAACAAAACTAATGGTAGTTTGGGTGCTTATCTATCTCCCCAATACCAGTCACTCAGAGGACAAGGAAAGGAAGATACTGAGGGACTAGAAGGTGGACAGACTCCCTGAGAGGCAGGTGGAAAGGGAGAGGGCCCATGACTAGGAAATAAAGATGGTGAACTTCCAAGATGGCGTCTTCTCATCCTCTAGACCTGAGGTAAAAGCCTGACAGTAAGAAACAAGGGCCTTGTGGTCTTTTCCTCCTGCCAGTATGTCGCTTGCTAAGGGCTGACTTAACGAGTCCAAGGTCAGATCAGGATAAGTTTACACAAGTTGCAGGCCAATCAGCCAACCTGTCTTTCTTCAAATTGACTGGCCCTAGAGTATGGAAAGATGACCTTTCAAAGACTTAGAAGCTCCCAGCCCTCAATAAGAATCTGTTTGCTGGGGCTGG
This sequence comes from Apodemus sylvaticus, assembly GCF_947179515.1. Taxonomy (NCBI): domain Eukaryota; kingdom Metazoa; phylum Chordata; class Mammalia; order Rodentia; family Muridae; genus Apodemus; species Apodemus sylvaticus. The sequence continues at coordinate 45,567,401 of NC_067477.1, forward strand.
AGAGATGGCTCAGTGGTTAAGAGCACTGACTGCTCTTCCGAAGGTCCTGAGTTCAAGTCCCAGCAACCACATGGTGGCTCACAACCATCTGTAATAAGGTCAGATGCCCTCTTCTGGTGTGTCTGAAGACAGCTACAGTGTATTTACATATAATAATAAATAAATAAATAAAAAGAATCTGTTTGCTTTGTGGAAAGTCTGTCTACCTGCTGTACGTGTTTCCGCATACCTAATAAAAGCCTTTGTTCAGTGGCTGATTCAGTCTGCTCCTATTTGCTGTATCTGCAATTTCTTTACTGCTGACCATCCTTTGTTGTTAATGGTTATATGCGCTATGGTCTCAGCCACTTCTCCCCAGGTAACTTCATGTATACAGTGTTAACTGTTGTGATCATTGAGTGGCTCCAGAAAGACCACACCAGGCCAAACAGTTCCACGTGAGGTTTACTGAGGAAGAGAAAGGCAAAGGTGGCAGCAAAAAGAGAAGGGGGTTGGGGGAGAGAGAAAGAGAGATCAAAAAGGTCTTTCTTTTATATATGGATGGTGATGTAACCACAGGTAAAGGTGGGAGGTGAGCCAAGTGGATTCCGGGAATATGGTGGCTGTTGCCTTGGCAACAGGTGTGCGGGTTGTGCTGTCGCCTAGGTGTGATGTCATTGGGTTCGGAGATCCTGATACCAACATTAACAAATTTGTTTTCTTTTGTTATAAGGACCTCAGGGGAAAAAATTAAAGGATAGAAAAAACTTATTCTCCCTCTCCTACTTTTTTTAAAAGGGGAATGGTGTTTTGCCTGCATATATGTCTGTATACCACTTGCACACCTAGTGCCCATGAAAGAGGGTACCAGAAGATCGTCAGATCCCCTGGAAATGGAGTTATAGACGTTATAAGCCACCATTGGATGCTAGGAACTGAACCCAGGTCCTCTGGAAGAGCAGGGTTCTTAACCACGGAGCCATCTCTCCACTCCCTTGTTCTGCTTTGGTTTCCTCCCCTGCTCTTGAAATACATACTTTCTCTTACTTCTGTGTAGGGGCACAAGGCGGGCAGCACTCGCCATCTAGCGACACTCCCAGCCCCGAACAATTTATTCTCCCTGTTCCATAAGACTGTCAGTCAAATACATAATCAGTTCCTAAGAAAGACTCTATGTTACTATCAGGTTGAAGCTTAAATAAAACTATGAAAATCACCTAAGAAGTTTATAAGGACATCAACTGCTAAGATACCAAGCAATTAGAAAACCTGGTTCTAGCTGGGCGGTGGCGGTGCACGCCTTTAATCCCAGCACTTGGGAGGCAGAGGCAGTCGGATTTCTGAGTTCGGATTTCTGAGTTCGAGGCCAGCCTGGTCTACACCTGGTCTACTCAGCCTGGCCTGAGTTCCAGGACAGCCAGGGCTATACAGAGAACCCCTGTCGCAAAAGAGAGAGAGAGAGAGTGAGAGAGAGAGAGAGAGAGAGAGAGAGAGAGAGAGAGAGAGAGAGAGAGAGAGAGAGACAGAGACAGAGAGAGAGAGAGAGAGAGGATGTGCACAGCCTCTGCATTACTGAGGAGAAGAGGGATGTGAACCATCTAAACTGCAGCCTCCTGAAATGTATTTATATTTGGTTTTAGGATATGTTTTGGTATTTGTATTTGAACATGAGTTTGAGGGATGATTTGGTTAAGAATTTTTAATACTGTAAGACACCAGAGTGAACAGGGAACAAGACTTGGGAAAAGCAGAGCACTGTCCCAGATTCCTTACAATTCTTTCTCCATTCAAATACTCACCTTGGACTAACACAAAAACAGAAAAGTGGAACACAGACAGCGTTCTGCCGTGTTGCCGCTGGCTGTATACCAAATGAGCTGGGAAAATTTACATGTAGCACATCGGCCAAGAACATTAAATCGAGATCTGCCTGTGGCAACTGCTATATACCTGAGATGATGAACCCTCAAGGAAACAAACCCAAGGTTCACTGGCAAACACAAGCCTACTGAAATCCATGTAACCTTCAGATGCTACCAGAGACATCCATCGGCTCCCTAGAAGTCTGCCACTTAGATGTCTGAGGGGAACAGCCTAATCAAGAACTGCTTCTGCTCCCACTTGGGCAACACAAACAGTCAAACACGAACCAAGAGAACGGAAGTTTATTTCTGCACTAAAACACCTTGACAGAAACGAGGAAAACGCTACAATGCTCAGGGGAGGATGATAAAAACATTCCCAACACTCTGCCATTTATCTCGGAGTTCTTTTTTTTTTTTTTTGGATTTGGTTTTTTGAGACAGGGTTTCTCTGTGTAGCCCTGGCTGTCCTGGAACTCACTCTGTAGACCAGGCTGGCCTCGGAACTCAGAAATCCGCCTGCCTCTGCCTCCCAAGTGCAGGGATTACAGGGGTGCGCCACCACCGTCCGGCTTATCTCAGATTTCCTAATCACACCTTTCCATTTCAATGCCGTCAGCTGCAGACTGATGCCAATCATTCAGGTTAAAGTGCTGACGGATACCTGCCATGAGTCAGCTCTGTAGGAACCCAGTGTCTCTTAAGGATTATGTATTTTTGACAGGAACAGAGGCATATGCCCATGAGCTTAGCAGCAGGGAGGGAAAGGCACAGGGAGCTGGAGAACAGTGAGTTCAATGCCAGCCTGGGCTATACAGCAAGACCCTGTCTCAAAACAAAACAAAATAAAACAAAACAAAACAAAACAGCTTTGTTAATCAAAATACATGATTTTAAAAATATTTGAAAAATGAATACATACAAAACTCCAAGTATAATTTTTGATATTTGCTTCAGATATGGAGGTGGCTAAGCATGAGTTTGCTGTAGTATATAATATTCTAATACTGGATATAAGAGAAGGCTAAGGGGTTAAGAGTGCTTACTGCTCTTGCAGAGGACCCAGGCTCAGTTCCCAGCACCCACACGGTGGCTCACAACCATCCGTTAGAACAATTCCGGGAGATCTGGTGCCTCTTCTGACCTTGGAAGACTCCTCCTACGTGTAAGTGGTGCCGTACACATACATACTCAGGCTTATGCATACATATAAACATACACATAAAATTACATAATTTTTAAAAATCTTAATACATATAAATTCAAAATAGATAAATGGTGCACATCAAATACATTCATTAGATTGTAGCTATGAGTTTCTTTTCCATAATACTCTTTTATGAATAATTAGTAAACATGAGATTTTTTATTAAGGCCGTCTTACTTAAAAAATATGTGAATATGTTTTGTCAAAGATCTTTATATTTAATTTCCTTCTCATGACAGGAGACTAGAAAGTGCCAAACCCAACAAGCAGTAACATTCAACTTCCAGGTACACTTTTATTTTTTTCTTTCTTCCTTCCCTATTTTTTTTTTTTTTTTTTTTGAGACCGGGTCTCCTATGTCTGAGCTGGCCTCACACCCCCTAAGTATCTGTGATGGTCTTGAACTTCTGGTCCTCCTGCTTCCTTCTCCCATATGATGGGATTATGTAGAGCCATCAACAGTTTATTAGGGACTGACCCCAAGGTTTACTAGGGAAAACGCTTTATCAACTGAGCTACGTCCTAGCCCCATGACAAACTTTTGTTACCCTGTGTAATAGGCAAAAGGACTGTTATTAGATCTTACCAAAAAGAGAGGTAACTAATACCTTCATTAAAATATTTTGTTAAATGTTCAGAGCAAGCTCTAAACTTTTTGCTGAGAAAACCTTAAACATAAATTTAAGAGACAATAAAGGAAGATTAAGGGTGGCTCCCTATCGATATGCCTCAGCCTTGAGACCCCTTTGGAGGTCAAACGACATCTCATAAGAGTCACATATCAGATATCCTGTTGCCAGATATTTACACTATGATTCATAACAGTAGCAAAATTAGTTATGAAATAGCAGTAAAATAATTTATGGTTGGGGTCACCACAACATCGGGAACTGCATGGAAGGGCTGCAGCATTAAAAGCATTGAGAACCACTGCTCTGTGTGGGAAGATATTTTTACTCGGTTTCTAGGTGTTGCTCCATTTGAAATCTGCGTAAACTTCATCATGCTGAGATGGGCTATTCTTGCTATTGAGATGGTAAAGTCGCTACTCAATACTTAGCCACTGCTAATAGATAACATACATTTTGTCAACAATGTTAAGAGTTTAATTATTTTAATATCTAATTTAATATACAAGTAATAAAAAGTACTAAGATGAAAGCATTATTCATAAAAAGGCAACATTAGATTTGGAGTCTCTATACTCTTTAGACACACACACACACACACCCCACAATAGATCTTTAGCTGAGTTTGATGGCACATCCGTTAATACCAACAGTTGGGAGGTAGAGGAAGGCAGAGCTCTATGAGTTTGAGGTTAGCTGGTCTACAGAGTAAGTTCCAGGGCAACCAGGGCTAGTGAGACCTGTCTCATCTACTCCCAATTGTAATCAATCAGTTGAACTTGATTGAAGAGGGACTCAGCATTCACAAAAATTCAGGAGACTCCAGGAAAACTCAGCCTAAGAGCCCTTCCCTCTAAACAGTTGCTTATGCTTGACCCCAAAAGAGGCCTTTGACACTGTCTTCTTGCCTGTCTGTGTGCCTGCCATATTTCTCCACACCCCACCCCAGCAGAGATCAGATCAAAGGGCAAAAGCCTCACAGCATCAAGGAGGGAGAATTAAAGGCAAATTACAAGACTTTAGCAGCAATGTCTTCAGAGGAAAACTGTTCCAAGGCAAAGGGCATCCTGTCAGTCAAAATGGAGTCCCCAGTGCCAGTCCTTCTGAGAGCCAGAGGTTACAGAGGAGTTCTCATGACGGTGACCTGACAATGTGGGTCTTCTAACTGGTTGCTACATTCAGCTGCAGACCTTTCTTTAAGGCACACTCAAGACAAATTTCAAGAATGTTTAACACCAAGCCACCAACAGATAACAGGGCATCCCAAATCCTCAAGACTGAAGAATGAACAAGGAGAAGAGAGGACTGCCCTGAGACAGGAACCCTCAGACGACTGACTCCAAAGAATTCGTTTCTGTGAGAATTCCTTGCAGGGAGAGAACAGGCTGAAGCCTGGAGCAGATGGGGCGGGCGGAAGGAAGAGGAGGCCTTGGCCCTGAGGAGAGACTGGTTGGTTCTGCCACCTCACTTCAGTTAAGCCACAAGTCTCCTTTCATCTTTTCTACAAAGCTGTAACACTGCTACATCAAAGGCAGACAGAATCTAAAGAACTGGTCTCTCCTCAGTTCTGGCTAAACTGTAAATAAATCTATTTTCCTTTACTAATTTGTTTCCTTGATCCTCTGCAATACCGGGAAACTGAGGCAACACATGTATAAACCCGAGTGCCATAATGCCATCTTCCCACTCCTTGCTTCCTGTCTGCCCAGACTGTTCTTCCTCTGTTTACCTCAGGTTCTAACCATGCCACTGGGCTCCTCCTGCATGTTCACACATGTTAATGAACCTCTATTTGTGGGACTGGTGACACTAGGGAGGCTGGACATTTGACCCCAGCTTCAGCTACATAACAAGTTCAAGACCAGCCTTGGTTACATAGTAAGACCCTATTTAAAGACAACAGAAACGGGGCTGGAGAGATGCCTCCGTGGTGAAGAAGATCAGGTTAAATTCCCAACATCCACATGGCAGTTCACAACTGTCTATAAGCCCAGTTCAAGGGAATCTGACCCTCTCATACCAATGCACATAAAACTGAGTAAAATTATTAAACAACAACAAAACCAAGTAAATAAGCTTCTGTTTTCCTTGCTGTCTGTCATCTGGCTGTCTACTGGGTCCTAGCGAGAGCCTCAAACAGTGAAAACGCTGTTCTCTTCCCCACCCCAGTGAGGCAGGACACTGGGAAGCTGTGTCCATTTTCCTCCAGATTTTTTCCCAAGAGCTTCATTCTGTGATGTTCCCTTGAAGCACTGTTTCAGTAAACTTAACTGTGAGTACACACAGGCCAAGTCCTCAAAGTCCCCAAACTGACTCCCCAAACTTAAGCCTGGCCTTGGGGACCTCCAAACCCCCCCACCCCCCACCCCCGCACACACACTGTAATAAGAAAAACTTTATGAGACGGGATTACAGAAGAAGACATGACAGTCAAATTCCTTTTAAACTTTTATTAAGCTGTATTGGGCACGGTGTCATGCACCAGTAATTCTAATGCAAAAGAGGCCAAGAACCGATCTCTACAAGTTCAATGCTAGCCTGGTCTACATAGGAGGTTCCAGGGAAACCAAGGGTTACATAGTGAAACCCTGTCTCAAAAATAAACAAACAAATAACTACAGTCTTCAGTTTAGGGGCTGGAGACACTGTTCAGTGGTTTAGAGCACTTGTTCTTGTAGAGGTCCCAAGTTTGAGTCTCAGCACCTATGGGGTGACTCACAACTGTCCATAACTACAGTTCCAGAGAAACCAATGCCCTTTGATAACTTCAGAAGGAACCAGACAGGCATGTAGTGCACAGACATACATGTGAACAAAACACTCATACATATAAAAATAAATCAATCTAAATTTTAAAAAATAATTTAATTTGCCAAGCAGTGGTGACATACGCCTTTAATCTCAGCACTCAGGAGGCAGAGGCAAGTGGATCTCTGTAAGTTCAAAGCCAGCCTGATCTACAGAACAGGTTCCAGGACAGCCAGAACTACACAGTAAAACTTATATCGAAAAACCAATGATAAAAATAATGATAATGATAATAATAATAATTTAATCTTCAATTTGGAGAGATGAGTCAGTGAATAAAATCATTTGCTGTACAACCTTGAAGACCAGAGTTCAGATCCCAACACCTACACACCAAGCTGGAAGGATCCCCCCAGCCCAGGGCTCTGGGATGGTGATAAGAACATCACTAGGGCTTGCTGGCTGCATAGCTCTGGGCTCATGGAGAGATCTCAAAATAAGGTAGAGGATGGGACACTCTGGGTCTCCGCCCCAGTGTGCACAGACTCTCTCACCCACAGGCACCTGCACACACAAATGCACATACACACAACATACAGACACAACTCTCTCCCCCTCCCTTCCTCTCTCTCCCTTCTCTTTGACACGTGTGTGTGTGTGTGTGTGTGTGTGTGTGTGCGCGTGCGTGCGCGCGAGCACACACATGCACACACACACACACACACCTTAAACACAGGTGAACTAGGCTTGGGACGGTAAAGGTATTTGCCTAGTATGCATGAGGCTTTGAGCTCAATTCCCCAGCACATTACAAAAATAAATAAAAAGACAGAAATATTGAGGGTCTGAAGGTGATTGGCTGTTGTTGCTGTTACTGTTTCATTGTCTAAAATCATGAAGAACTGTGAAAACTCAGTGGCTCTGAAACCTGAATTCTGAAAACAACAACAAAAACCTCTCAATACAGGAATTTTCACATACAAAAGGAAGAAAGCCCAGGGATGCTAAAACATGCACTTGTCCCCTGACCTCTCACTTGTTCTTTAATTTCCCGGCTTCCGGTTAATCCCACTATTCTATTTAATCTCGCCTTTCTACATAAAAATCCCCACAGGCAGTTACCAGCCTATAGGATGGAAAGGCTGTTCAACAGCCCCATAGCAACAGATCCTTTTCTTTGACTAAACAGCAAAGGGGCTACAGGCTGTCTCCCCGAGCACAGAGCATACTGTTCATAGCCATGTAAATGAACATGAGCTGCTTCTCTCAGGAAAAGGATGGAGCTCAGAGGATCTGATCTACTTCAGAAACACAGCGACTGACGAGATTGTAAGAAAGGCCAGGATCAGAAGATTAATTCCCAAGAGACCAAGTAGCTCTTTACTGTTTAAAAATGGCCCCAAATAAGTGAGCTTTTATTGAATCCAATTTAAATACACAATCAAAGGCTATTAAAAACAAAAACAAAAAAGCACAGGCTAGCAAAATGGCTCACTGGGTAACAGCACTTGCCTCCAAGCCTTACTACCTGAGTCAGTCCCCGAGTCCCTCATGATTGCAGGCACTACTGACCCCTGCAAGTTGGCCTTTGACCTCCACAAACATACTGTGACTCGTGAGCACAAGTTCTCACTTACATGTACACACAATTAAGTACATATAACTTATTTTTTTTATTAAATCTTTGGACAATAGGGGAAATTAAACATGAACTTGATACCAGATGGCATTATTGAATCATTTTTCTTTTCTTAGCCAGGATGCTGTTGCCTTTACATAGAAGAAAGTCATTCTTAGGAGACAATATCTTCAAATTGCTTTTAAAAATTCAGGACAAAGCTGGGCAGTGGTGACACATTACTCCCAGCACTTGGGAGGCAGAGGCACAAAATTTCTGTGAGTTTGAGGCCAGCCTGGTCTACAGAATGATTTCCAGGATAGCCAGGACTGCACAGAGAAACCCTGTCTTGAACCAACCCCTCGCCACCCAAAATTTTTTCAGGACAAAAAAATCACACATAGATACACTTGTAAGTATATAAAATTTATGTATGTTCATATACATGTGAGCACATATTTAAAAAACCCAAAACCACCTGTATCTTGCACACCTCTACTCTTCACAATTCTGAAGACAGTGAGTGACCTACGAAGCAAACTGACAGGGTGGTAAACAGTTGATTCCCAGAGATGGGCTTTGTGGCAGCCTCTTCTCTTTTGGGAAGAAAGGCCTCCTTCTCTCCCAGGGCCAGTGGCCAGGATGATTTCCCCTCCCTTTCACCTAGATACCTCAGGTTTTGAGGAAAGGAAGGCACAGCTAAATGATTAAGATATCTTAAAAAACAAAACAAAACAAAAAAACCCTTCAGCGTTAAGAACCCAGAACACCTGGGGACCCTCAAACGCCATCTAAACAGGCAAGGCCTTTAGTCCTGTACCACATGACAAAAAGCATGTGCACTGTGGTAGAGTTTAACTTTCAGAAAGCACAGGAACTCACTCGCCTGAGGAAGCAGAGTCTACTGAGAGGTTCCCCTCTGAGGGAGAGGGGTGTGTGGATAATGAAGGCTCCATTCGGGACACGGCCTTCCCGAGTACTGTCTCCCTGCATAGCCTTTCCTCCCTTTAGCCCTTCATGCCCCTGAACTGCCTGAGATGGAGCTTTGAGGACCACGGCCCTCCATCTTCTTAAGATGCCGTCCGTCCCTTGGATAAACCTGACCCCCTTCCCAGAGACTGCCGACACTTGGCTTCTGAGAGTAGCAAGCCCAGTAACACTTTTCATTAATTCATAAATCATCTCATGCCTTACCTGACTCTAAGTGGGTGAGACTTTCAGTTCTCCAAGCATTCTGAACACATCAACTTTGATAATTAAAAGGAAAATCTTCGACACAGTTCATTTTCTGCCTCCATAAGTCTTCATTTGGATTCTTTTAAAAATGTACCCTTAGCAGGGCACAGTGCCACCCACACAGCTTTAACCCCAGCACTCAGGAAGCAAAAGGAACTCACTATGTTGACCAGGCTAGCCTGTAACTCGGGAAGTGAGTTACAGCCTAGCCTGGTCAACATAGTGAGTTCCAGGACAGCCAGGGCTATATAGTGAGACCCTGTTTGAAAAACAACAAAAATGCACTCTTGACCTTGGATCCACACATTTGGGAGGGTGAGGAAGGATACTCATGAGTTCAAGGCCATTTGGCTACATAAAAGCAAGGGTCTTTCAGTGGGTAAAAGTGCTTAACCAGAAGCCTGGAAACCTGAATTTAATTCTCAGAACTCACTTAAAAAATCCTGGGTGAAGTGGCATGAGTCTGTACTTGAGAAAAGAGGTAGCCTGCGGAACTGCCTGGACGCCTGCTGGCCAGCTGGCCTGGGGTACTCAGGCAGCAAGAGAACCAGAGACTGGGAGACACTGCCTCAACAGCTGGATGGAGAAATCCTACTCCAGCAAGTTATTCTCTGAGCTCCACAGGAGTACAGGTCATGAACAAGTCCACACACTCACATGCACACCACACTCACATACACTACACACTCACATGCACACTATATTCACACACATACATCACATATACACACATACACCACACATACGCACCACACTCACACACACACATCACACTCATACATACATTACACACCTTAAATACCAGCACGAAGAGACAGAGGCAGATCCATCTCCGAGTTCCAGGCCAAGCTGGTCTACATAGTGAGTTCTAGGCCATCCAGGACTACACGGTGAAACCATGTCTAGGAAAAGATAAAATTCTAGAACAGGCTAGATTTTTTTTTCTTTTAAATCAGACATCAGTTACCTTTGGGGTTGGGGTCAGGGGTCAGGAGTGGTCACTGACAAGGAAGAAGCATTTACAGGATGCTTTAGTTTGACAGCGATGCCTTAAATCTTACAAAGGTTTGGGTACACAGGAATAAGCACCTGCCAAACTAAGTGCACGTTTAAATGCTACTATTACTATATGCAGGTTCTGTTCTATATAAATTACATCTTGCATGAACTATATGTTAATATTAAATTCCAGTTAATGAGTATTTAAGAATTGTCTTGACATGTGCAACTTACTTTGAAATCCACTAAAAAGAGACAGGTTGAAGTCACAGGCATGGTGGTACACACCTGTAACCCCAGTCCCTGGAAAGCTTAGATGGGAGGGCCACCAGTTCCAGGCAGCAGGAGGTACACGGTGGGGCCCTGTCTCAAACAAACTAAGAGAAAATAAAAGACAGATAAGCTGGGCTTTGGGTCAGTGTTGAGTGTAGCCTCAACCCCAATACCACAAGGGAGAAGGGAAAGGGGAGAGGTCCCAGAAATGGTGGGGTAATCCTGGCACACAGGGACCAAACACAGAAAGAAGGCCTAGGAATTTACAGCCAGCCTAAGCTACTAGACCCCACTTCAAATCTTTCACCCCAGTCTGCACCCCAAAAAAGTACAAAACTTGTTAACAAAGGAATCTAGACGGTGAGTATACTGCTTTTCACCATGAAATTCTCAAACTTTGCTATGTTCAGAATTTTATAATAAACTTTCAGAAAACAATAAAAATAAGTATTACACCATATTTTATTATGAAGAAATATTTTCACCAAGTGTGGAATGTGGTGGTGCATGCCTTCAATTCCAGCACTCAGGAGGCAGAGGCAGGTGGATCTCTGTAGGTTTTAAAACTCATTTACATAGTGATTTCCAGGATAGCCAGGGCTACATTGTGAGACCATGTCTCAAAAAATGGTAAAACATTTTCTCAGGCTGGGGAGACAGCTTAAAAAGTATGCTACAGAAGCATAAGAATTTGAGTTTGTGACCAAAACACCAACATAAAAGCCAGGCATGGTGGTACAGCTATTGCTCCAGCTCTATGGAACTGAAAAAAAAAAAAAAAAAAAGCACACACTGGGGACTCTCTGGCCAGCCACTGTAGCTAAAGTGGCAAATATATATATAGCATGTGATAGTTTGATTAAGAATGGTACCCAAGGATCTGGAGAGATGGCTCAGCAGTTAAGAGCACTGACTGCTCGTCCAGAGGTCCCGAGTTCACTCCCAGCAACCACATGGTGGCTCACAACCATCTGTAATGGAATCTGATGCCCTCTTCTGGTGTGTCTGTGGACAGCAACAGTGTACTCATAAAAACTAAATAAATCTTTAAAAAGAAAAAGAATGGTCCAAAAGAGAAAAGATCATACACCTGAATGCTCATCGACAGAGAGTGGCACTATTTGAAAAGATTAGAAGGATCCAGCCTTGTCGGAGGAAGTGCATTACCAGTGGGCTTCAAACTACCCTTTGAAGTTTCAATAGCCCACGAGAAGCCTAGGGTGTGTGTCTGTCTCTCTCTCTCTCTTAGCCTTAGGATCAGGATATAGCTCTGATCTACTGCTCCAGTGTCTGCTGCATGCTGCCGTGCTCCCTAGTGCTCCCTACCGTGATGATAATGAACTAAACCTCTGAAACTGTAAGCCAGCCCCCAATTAAATGCTTTCTTCGTAAGAGTTGTATGGTCATGGTGTCTCTCCACAGCCATAGAACAGTGACTAAAGCATGGAGGCAGATGACGGGAAGAAGGCATGTGGCCAACCTCTGGCCTCCACATGTGCACCTACACACATTGCAAAAGAAAAAAAATATTTTTCTTACTACTGTCATCCTCCCCCTGTATTGTAGGTGTCTAGAAAGCATTCCTGAACAAAAGAGCCTCTCCACCCCAGGGCTTGCCTTCTGCTCACCCACTCTCTTTCAACATGAGCAAGGAAAAGCAGAAAGGGGCCTCCCATGTGCACAGTGCTAGAAAACTAACATCCCAGAAGCTGGGAGCCAGGCTAAGTCAGTGAGAACCGTGAGCTCCGGATCTCAGCGCAGACATACTCAGCACCTACGAGGGGAGGGTGGAGCTCATCCACTGCCCCATGCTCGTGTTTGACAGATTACAAGAGGTGTGTGTGTGTGTGTGCGTGTGCGTGTGTGTGTGTGTGTGTGTGTGTGTGTGTGAAAGTGTGAGTGTGTTTATGTTCTTGTGAGCCCTGTAAAGGTCGATGCGGATGCCTTCCTCCATCACTCTCCACAGTATTTTTGATACAGGGTCTCTCACTGAACCTTAAGCTCGCCAACTAGTTATACAGCTGACCAGTGAGCTCCAGGGATCCTCCTGCCTCAGTCCCACCAGCGTAGGGCCTTTCACATAGGTACTGGGCACCGACCACGGGTCCTCATGCTTGTGTGACCATCTCCGAGGCCATAAAAGGTTTTTTAAAGTGATAAAGTACTTTCTTCATCCATAAATGTTACTTTTTTAACCCACCAATTATACTATTCATCTTCTCAATTGAAAGAATAACAAAAAATGTTCTAATGTTTAAGAAGCAAAACATTTTCCTGGACAAATAACTTAATATTTGAGGAATATAGGTGAGTAGAGTATATCATCCCAAAATAAGACTTTAGGGGACCGGAAGCCATCCCTCACAACAAGACAGCAGGAGACAAGGCACAGCATGGGCACGAGCTTCTGGGATGAGGATTATTTTGAGCAGCAGAAGACACAGCTTTGAAAACAGAGCAGAAGTTGCTCCTTTGTAAGAGGAAGTTTATATCTCTAAAGGAAAATCATCTTTCTCTACCTCCTCTGAAGATGCTCCCCTTCCCTCCACCCCACCCCCACCCAGCAAAGCACAGTGTGAATCCACATGCGCGTGCACAACAAACCCTGCAGCTGCCTTCTGCCTTCTTCCTGGTCACCTTCCAGCTACAGGCTCCCCACACTGCAGCTAAAGGCCTTATTTAAGTTAGACTAAGTCACCTCTTAGTTACTAACTTCTCTGGGTCTCAGCATGAGATGCAAGTTAGTGACTTCTCTGTGGTTTTCCTTGCTAATCTCTTCTGACCCAGACAGTTCAAACTAAAAACTCAGAAAAAGAAGAAACTTCCCTTCTTTAATATTCATTTGATTATCAGTGTGTGTGTGTGTGTGTGTGTGTGTGTGTGTGTGTTGAGAGAGAGGGAGCGCCACAGCACACATGAGGACAGCAGAGGGCAGCTTTGTGCAGTTGGTTCTCTACGTCCATCTTCCCGTGAGTTCTGAGGATCAAACACGCATCATGATACCCTTCCACCCACTGAGCCACCCCATTGTCTCTCTGACCTTTTTACTGTCTGAGACAGGGTCTTACTAAATTGCCCATGCTGTCCTTGAACTCACTATGTAATTCAGGCTGGGCTTAAACTTGCCATCCTCCTGTCTCAGCCCCCTCTCCAACCTCCAAGCAGATAGGATTGCAGACCTGTTCTACTAAGCCTGAGTCAGTCCTTAAACCCGGGATAAGATATTCAGTGATAACTATCTTTTTTTGTTGTTGTTTTGTTTTTTGAGACAGGGTTTCTCTGTGTAGCTTTGGCTGTCCTGGAACTCTCTGTAGACAAGGCTGGCCTCAAATCCTCCTGCCTCTGTCTCCGGAATGCTGGGATTAAGCCTGGCTTCAGTGATAATTATCTTACTCCTATGATCTAGAAAAACATTTGATTGCTCAAAAAGTGGTAACAATAAAAAGAAACATTTTAAGAAGACTATCTTATGGATAAGAGGAGAATAATTGGCATTTCTAAATTAATGTTATATAAAGTACAAAATATAAGTGATTGTATTTGTGTGTGTGGTGCTAGGGGTGGAACTTGGAGCCTCTCATATGCTAGGAAGTGCTCTACCGCCAAGCTCCATCCTGAGGCCCACAGTTTTCTAAATTTAAATGCAATCTTTCCAGTAGGCACTTGATCCCTCTGCTACATGCCTGCAAATCTAAAGTGCTCATATTTCATCCCAATCAGAAAAGTCTGTAGACTTCTCTTTGTTTGGCAGACCTGGGAGCCTTACATTGCAGGCATAGCAGCACTCAGACACATTTTAAGCCCAGTTTTCTTTTTATGTATTTGTTTGTTTATAAACAGGGTCTTGCAGCTGGGCGGTGGTGGTGCACGCCTGTAATCCCAGCACTCTGGGAGGCAGAGGCAGGCGGATTTCTGAGTTCGAGGCCAGCCTGGCCTACAGAGTGAGTTCCAGGACAGCTAGGTCTATACAAAGAAACCCTGTTTCGAAAAAAACAAAACAAAAAACAGGATCTGTGGCATAAACCCGCCTTGAACTATGGTCTCCCTGACTCATCCTCCAAGTGCTGGGATTATGGAGTATGCGCCACCATAGCCAACCTCACCCTCCCTTTGGATTTACAGATTTGACATGTAAATACCATCTCACGTTCTCCATACTGGGACGGTGTCTGTGTAATAACATCACCAGTGGAAGATTCAGCAGGAGATGGTGGTGGCGCACACCTTTAATCCCAACACTCAGGAGGCAGAAGCAGGTGGATCTCTGAGTTCAAGGACAGCCTGGGGACAGAGTTAGTTCCAGGAGAGAGAAACCCTGTCCAAAAAGAAAAAAAAAATCAAATGGAAGATGCTTTGTTCTCTGTTTCTCTGTTCAAGGGTAAACTGAAAAACAAACAAACAAACAAACAGCAGTAGTAGGTACTAGAAACAAGAGTCAGCAAGGCGGCCGCTGAGACTCAGCCTCTCCATATTAATCTGAAGTTAGCAGTGAGGTGATTCCAACGGCACCATAGTGATGAGGGTGGACACTATCAGCACAACCTCACCTTTCTGTCTACTCAGAAAAGAGCCTTGGGTATCACATCCACTGACAAAATTCTTACCAAGGGATAGACCTTCACAACTGTCAAGAAACTGACTATTCCTGTTATAAGCATGGCATTCTGTAAGCTGCTGTCACCTCTCACCCAGAACAGTGCAATAGCCTCCCAATCCTTGCTTCCTACCTCCACCCTCGTGTGTGTGTGTGTGTGTGTGTGTGTGTGTGTGTGTGTGTGTGTGTATGGGGTATGCACCCCTGAATGTGGGTGCCCTTGGAGATCGGAGGCTTCAGATGCCCCTGGGGTGGGAGTTCCAGGTTACAGCCACCCAGTGTGTGTTTGAAGAGCCAAAGTCTGGTCCTCTGGAAAGGCAGCATGTGCTCTCACGAGCTGAGCCATCTCTCCACGCCCCGCCCCCCCAAACACACACATATAATTCTTGACATAACCTGAGGACTCTATTAAGTTATGATTCAGAGTGCGTCACTGCTGAGTCCTGGCAGCCGAAAGGTCTGATGTGGGACTGTGAAAGGCAGCCTGTTTTCTGGTTGAGCTGGGTTTAAACTCCAGTGACCCAGCAGGAGATTATCCTGCAAGGCAAAGCATTGTGCGCTCCTGGACACCAGGCTCCTGACAGGAGACCGCAGCTCTCCACTCCACAGGTCTGTGGGCATCAGTCACGTAGCCTCAAGGCAAATCCCCATTTTAATGAGGAAGGGCTTAGCCAATTAAGCTCCCCTTCCAGACACTCCTCCCTGCAAAAGGTATTTAACCTCAGGCTGGCTCATCACAACTCTCCACCAAGACAGTAAATGCTTTAAAGCCAAGGACTGCCTCTTCTCATCAGGATCCCTGGTGGGGAACAATGGAACAGGTCTTCCTCTTAAGGCCTCTCAGAGCTTCCAGACATGGTTTCCACCAAGTCAAGTCACCGCCAAGCAAGCCAAGGACTCTCTCATCCCCCGGAAAACCACCTGGAGCTCTCCTCCCACCCTTTCCCCTCCAGCTCCGGGCTAGCGGCATTCAGCGGTGTCCAAGAGTGAGAACCTGCAGTCCCTGGCCTCCGTACAGCCAGGGGAACCACAAGCCCTACTCCCACAGTTCCCAGGGACCTCAGACTGCGCTTCCCCACCCCCAGCTGGGTCCCGTGGCTTCTCACAGCCTGCTGTCTGCCCGGTAGCGGAGAGGGGGTGCACAGTCAAACTTCCCTCGTCCACCTCGCCCAGTGGCCCAAGCCCTGGGCTGGACTCAGGCCACCATTTTAACCCACAGTCTGAAGGTGGGAAGGGAAGGAGTGGAGAGACAGTAAGGGCCTCTGTGGAGAAGATGCTGGAGAAAGGCTGACTTTAAGTCTGGGAAAACTTCAGGTCACAGCACTGCAGGAGGAGGAAACGCGCTCATCTCATCCTGCACGCTCTTGACTCCTAGCAATACACCATGGCTCAAACCCAGCACAGAGGCAGGGGAGCTGCTAGCACAGCTCTGCCTCCTGAGGCAGGTGTAAAGATCTGTGCTGAGTATGGCTGGTAAATGCAAGCTCTGCAGCCAGTGACTTCCCATCTCAATCGGCCCCCTCAAACCCAGCAGCCATCGGCCACACATGAGTCCATCTCCTCTCGGGGCTCCCGGCCTGTCCTCACCTGGCATACTCCCACCTCAGGTTCTTTGCACACGCTTTCCCAGCCCAGAACGCTCATCCCCTTGGTCCACTCATGAGCTGTCCTCTCACACACTTCAAACATAATCGGATCAAGCACGATATCCTTGGCAACCCTTGCCTTACTGTGTTTTACATTTCTAGAAAACACCCTTTTATCCTCCCCTCTCCACGGTAGGTGCTAGATCCGGCCTTGCACATTTAAGCACATGCTCTACCACTGAGCCACCCCCACCCCCTCCCCACCTCCCCACCCTCGTTCCTCATGCTTTTCGTTTCTTAATTGGCTGACTCCCTGGCCTGGAACAATTTCCTTAAAATTCCTTAGAAACATCAAACCCATTTCCTTTATTCACTGACTCATGCCAAGTGTCTGAGCAGTGTCTAGCACCTGAGAGATTTTCTTAAATTTTTAAGATTTTCGTTCCATTATTTTGTGTGTGAGGGTGTTGTGTCTGTGCACCAGACACATGAAGGGCTCCCGGAAGCTAGACTAGGACCTCAGACGCCCTGAGACTGGAGTCACGGACAGCTGCAAGCTACTTTGTGGGCTCCTGGAGATTGAACCCAGGTCCTCTGGAAGTGCAGCTAGTGCTCTTAACCACTGAGCCATCACGCTAGCCCTCAAGAATTTCCAGAAAGAAAATGAGCAGAACAGAAAGCCTCATGAGAAAGAGCTCTTCACACTAGTTGCTGGTTTTACTCCTGCTATTAAATTCTTAAATTACTGTTTAATAAATGAAGGTTTCCAAATAACGAGCTAGGAAGCAAATGGCATTAGTCCTCCCTGTTACGGCACAAAGCTGAGCACGGCCCTGAGGAAGCCTCGGCCCAAACCAAAAGGTTCACACAGTCCACACACTCTGAAAACAAGTCCTCCCAGCAATGTTCTATCTGCTGACTGCACCATGTTAACCACCAACCAGACAGTTCTCGGAGCCTCTGCCTTCTCTGTCAGAATGTGCTAAGGACTTAGTGACACACAATGTCTGGAGAACATTCAGAAAGCATTTAGCACTCAGCTGGAACCAAATGACTGGTCACTGTGGTAATTATTAAAATGCAGAGGAAGCCATAAGAATGAAATATCACATTATCTTCTGTCTGAGTCAAGGTTTCTATTGCTGCAACTAAACACCATGACCAAAAAGCACATTGGGGAGGAAAAGGTTTATTTGGTGGCTTACACTTCCAGGTCACAGCTCATCATTGGAGGAAGTCAGGGCTGGAACCTGGAGGCAGGAGCTGGTGCAGAGGCCATGGAGGGTGCTGCTTACTGGCTTGCTTCCCTGACTTGCTCAGTGGGCTTTCCTATGGATCCCAGAACCACCAGCCTAGAGATGGCACCACCTTTAATGGGCCGGGGCCCCCCTCCACTGATCACCAATTGAGAAAATGCCCCACAGCAGGATCTCATAGAGGCATTTCCTCAACTGCTGCTCCTTCCACTCTAATGACTCTAGCTTGTGTCAAGTTGACACACAAGCCGGCCAGAACATCTTCCTACTAACTGCAACTCTTCATCCTAGACTTTTAAATTGTGAGCTGGAGAGATGACTCGGCAGTTATGAGAACTGACTGCTCTTCCAGAGGTTCTGAGTTCAATTCCCGGCAACCACACGGTGGCTCACAACCATCTGTAATGAGACCTGATGCCATCCTTCTGATGTGTCTGAAGACAGCTATGGTGTACTCATATACATTAAATAAATAAGTAAATATTTTTAAAATATGTGAACTGTAATACTGACATAAAACATAAGACTCTATCATACCATTGGGCTTGTATCTGACAAACACTATACTAACCTATCAGGACTTGGCATCTTCCCCAGCCCTGCCTGCCTCTTTTCAGGCACCCTGTATCCACTATTCTATAGCTCATTATGCCTACTCAGAAGTTAAGTTTTTTCCCTTATAGGAAACAAGTGAGGAAGGAACTTCAGCAGCTTACTGAAAAAGAATACAACAGTATGCAAAAAAGAAAAAGACAACAGATCAGAAAAACTCCCCAAAAGGTCTGTTACCCCTCTAAACAGATGTTTTTGTAAAGTGACAGACTTAACTCTGATTCTATTTTCTTCACAGCATCCTGTATACCCTTATCTGCTGAGTCAGCGTTTCTCAATCTGTGGGTCATAACCACCCTTTCACAGGGGTCACCTGAAGACTACTGGAAAACACAAGCCATTTACATTACAATTCATAACAGCAGCAAAATTAGTTATGAAGTAACCATGAAAATAGTTTTATGGTTGGAGTGGCCACAGCCTTAGGACGGTTGAGAGCCACTGTTCTAAGTCAGATCAGTTAAGGATATAAACAGGGGTGGGGGAGGGGGTCCTGTTTAACCCTGTGACTTCAAAAGAAAAGGGCTTGCCATAGTCTTATCAACCACAGAAACACCACTCTGGCCAAGCAGTAGTAGCACACGCCTTTAATCCCAGAACTTGAGAAGCAGAGGCAGTCAGATCTCTATGAGTTCGAGGCCAGCCTGGTGTACAGAATGAGTTCCAGGCAGCCAACGCTGCACATAGAAACCCTATCTCAAACAAAAACAAAACAAAACAACAACCAAAAAAACCCCAAACAAATCACTCTAAAACCTGCAAAGATTCTGAAGGTTTCGTCACCGATGAAAGATTTCTTTGCAGTGTTTTGTAAAAGATTTCTGTAGGGCATAGTTAACTAAGTCAGAGAGCTGAAGCCAAAAAGAAAGTTTCCTTTATTACCCTAAAGCCCACAAGGCATTAACTCAAAGATTAAAATAGTCCCTCTGCTTCTATGTGAATAACCTTGTGTTCCATCTCTTGTTCTGTTGTGAGTCTGTAGGGCAAGGGAGATAGCTCAGTGGGTAGAGGCACCTGCCATGCAAGCCTGCCAACTGAAGCTGGGTCTCTGGAGCCCACATGTTGTGTGCCCTGGCATCAACACCCACACACATGCCATACACACATTCACAACATGAAAATTTTAAAAATTGTCGCCGGGTGGTAGTGGCAAACACCTGTAAGCACTCAGGGAGGCAGAGGCAGGCAGATCTCTGAGTTCGAGGCCAGCCTGGTCTACAGAGTGAGTTCCAGGACAGCCAGGGCTACACAAAGAAACTCTGTCTCGATAAAACCAAAGCCAAAAAAACAAACCAAAAGAAATTTTTTTTGTCTAGTCGTTATTTGCTGTCAGTTTTGCCTAAACAGAGCCCCCCCACACACACACACCCCACCGCCCCGCTTTAGAGAGATGAAGCAGGTCCCACTACGTTAAGCCTGAGTACTGATCTTAGTAAGATCTTATTTTAGTAAGTGGTTGCATGCCTATTCCTTAGCGACAAGATCCTCCTGACCACTTCTAGTAACAGATGGGTAAACAGCTCTACAACAACCAATTTGGGAACAATTCCAAACGGAGAGTGAGAAAAATGAAAACTATAATTCACTACTCATACCTTAAACACGTATCAAAATGGCATGTCTGGTACACCCTAGGCCTTAGTGAATCACAAGCAGTTCAAACTCCATACTTTTTCTTTCTTGCCCAACCAGGCTCTTGCCTAGGGGCTGTTTATCTTTTTCCGTATTTCCTGCGTTCAACAGCAAGTGCTCAAAGGGTTACCCACCACGAGGTAGGCCTCAACCTGACCCAGCAGAAATCAGAAATTAAATCGATTTGGGGATGACATGACCACAGTCCGGCCGTTCGGTCCCCTAAATGTCCGGACACTGCGAACATGTGAAGGAAAGTGAGCGGTCGGTCCTAGAACCTCAAGACATCTAGACAGAACGGAGCGGGCTACCTGGTCCACCCAGGCTGCTGTGGACTCCAGACACAGAACAAGATTCTTTACAACTTCCGAAGCAGAGAGTACAGGTGTGCTGTTCTGTTCTCCAAACCCAACCCTGACAACAACCCTTTACTACCCAAGTAAGCCCCGCAAATGCTCCACTCCGAAGCCCCAGGCTGAGCGCCTAGAGCTCGGGGCGGGGGCGCAGTGCACTACGGGAGTTGTAGTTCCACGGGGAGTTTTGCACCCAGGCAGGCCTACAAATGGGACTCCTGCTCCCAGAAGGCCCCGCGCGGGCGCCTCGCCCAGTCCTGCCACCTCACCTGTTCTATGGACGTGACTGTTTCCACTGAGTCGTCTTGCAACCGCTCCCGCGCGTGCTCAGGTCTCAGACTATACAGCGGTTCTGACCAAACAGGGGAAGAAGATGGAGGACAATAATAGGTGAAGGAACTCGAAGAAGCCATGATCGGGAGAGCTGCGAGCGCTGTATAGGACTCAGCTTCGTCCAGCAACAACGCGCATTGAAACTCGAGCGGGCTAAGGCGCTACGGAAAGTCGGTAGAGTCAAAAAGATTTTGAACGCGAATCTCTCCTCCCACCTACATATCTTCAAGAAGTGAGTTACTGGGATACTGCCGCCCCCCTTCGGACAGATGAGCTGCTGCAGGAGCTCAGCTTCTTGGAGCGCGAGGATATCTAGAATGCCTCAGTTCGTTATGCAAATAATAAAAAGGAAAACATCAACGCTTCGATCTCGCCTAATTGTAATGCAGTAGTTTGCGATTTCAGCTGTTCAAAAAACCCAAATAATGTAACCTAAAAAGCATTTCTGACATCCGTCTTGATTGCCTCAGCCACTCGGTTAACTAATAGAATTACCACGCACCTTTGGGTACTTGACAGCCTCTTAGGAGAAGCCTGAGCTTTTCTGTAAATTAGCAGAAATTGCAGGTCTCAGTACTCAGATAGAGGAGTGGAGTACAGTAATTTTCTCCCTCGGAGGTTGCAGTGCAATGGCAGAAACTAAAATACCACAGAAGAAACGAGGGTAAAGGCCTCATCCAAAGAAATATCAACAAATATTCATGGAGCACCTGCTGCTTGTTCTGTGCCAGAGTCCAGGAATGCAAAAGTCAGTATTTCCCTTAAAATACATCTGAATTCCATTTTAGAGGAATAAATAGGATTAAATAAATGAACATAAATATTTGACAACTTCCAGTTATTGTATGACAGAAAATAATAGTCAGGCCTGGAGGGGTGACTCAGCAGTGGCTGCAGTTCCAGAGGATTCCAAGCACCCACGTGGAGACTTACAAGCTACCTGTAACTCCAGTTCCAGAGGATCTGACACCCTTTTCTGACCTCCCTAGACAACATACACAGAAGTAATGTACATAGGTACATGCAGGCAAAATTCCCATACACATTATTTTTAGTATTACTTTTTCATATATATTATTGAAAATGATTTTTCGTGCAATATATTCAGATCCCAGTTTCCCCTCACCCAAATCCTCCTATCTCCCTATCCACCCAACTCCACACCTGCTTTCTCTCTCTCCTTAGAAAACAGTCAAACAAACAAACAAACAAACAAACAAAAAGGAAACAAACCAGAATTTTAAAAAAAAACAAAAAGAGAGAGGGCACAATAAATACAGGCTCACACACAAAATCAAGTTTTTGGAAATTAGAAAGGAAAGGAAATAAAAGTTTCTATGAAACTGACAAGAGAAACTGGGTTCTAATTAGACTTGCATGCTGAGCCAGGCCTCTCTTTCTTTGGGTGTCTTAAGCTGAGACCCAAAGGAGTAGACATCTATGACAAAACAGTGAAGGACACCAAGAAGATAGAATGGTATTTGAAGGGACACTCCATAAATATACTTGTGTAAGCTTCGGTTGATTCTGATAATCCTTGAATGTGTATATCCCTATATCCCTCACACATACAATGTTAAAGTGGTGATTTTAGGAAAGCCTCTGAGGCCGGAGAGACAGCTTGGTGGTGAAGAACACTTGCTCTTGCAGAGGACCTTTTTATTTCCCATCTCCCTCACTGGCCACTCACGTCTGCCTGCATCTCCAGCTCCAGCGATCCAATGCCCTCCTATGACCTCCAAAGTACATCTGTACTCACATGCATATAACCACACACAGACATAGTTGAAATCTTTGTGGGGCTGGAAAGATGGCTCATTGGTAAAGAGTATTTGATGCTCTAGCAGAGGACCTGGGTTGGGTTCCCAGCACCCATGTGGTAACTTCTTTAACTCCAGTTCCAGGCCTTTAAACACCCTCTCCTAGTCTCTGCAGACTTTCACACACACGAGGTACATATACACACATTCAGGCACACATGGAGAGAGAGAGAGAGAGAGAGGAGAGAGAGAGAGAGAGAGAGAGAGAGAGAGAGAGAGAGCTTTAGGAAAACCCTACCATATTTGAACAGCAATAAATAAGGATCTTTTCCAGGACCTACATCAAAAGGACTAAATCAGGAGCAGGAGGGTGGTCAAATACAATTTGTTGGACAAGCATGAGGACCAGAGTTCAGATCCACAGTAGCCATGTAAGTGGTGTGTGTGTGTGTGTGTGTGTGTGTGTGTAACTGCAGCCTCAGAAGGCCAGTGCAGTGAGCACCCAGAACAAGCTAAGCAGCTGTGTGAGTGAACTCTGGCCTTACCTGAGAGACGCTGCCCGTTGAAGAGGGGGAAGGATGATTCCCAACATCAACCTCAGACCTTCACATGCACATACAAACATGTGCCCACAAGCATGCAAAGCCATGCACACCATGCACACGTGAGAAAGGAAAAAAAATAACCACATAAGAATAAGAGGTTAAATTATTTAAGATGAGAGGTTGTGGGGAAAGACAATAAATGCCCCAGAGCTGGCAGTGGAGCTCAGTGCAAGTACCTAGCGTGTGCAAGGCTGAGTTTGATCTCTAGAAACACATACATAGCACCTGCACGCTACTTCCTGCTCATTTTAGTACGCTCCTACTCAACCCCAAGCCACATGTCTCAGACCCAGGGCCTATATAGTATTACCCAATTGGCGACCTCTCTGTTCTCAGGCAAACAAGTATGAGATGAAGACTCGGTGCTGGAGGCTTCATGTGGGTAAATACTAGCATATGCCCATCTTTTCTGTCTGTCTGTCTGTCTGTCTGTCTGAAACACAGTTTGTCTGTGTAGCCCTGGTTGTCCTGAAAGTCACTTTGTAGACCAGGCTGGCTTCAGACTTGAGAGATCTGCCTGTCTCTTCCTCCAGAGTTCTGGGATTAAAGGCGTGGCCATCACCGCCCAGCTTTCACATGCCCGCCTCAGTGTGAGGGGAAACCTGTAGTACCAGGAGATTACCAAATCTGGGAGCACGTGGGATTGTGGTTAGGACCATGGATTTGAAGTATTAAAAAGGTCTTATGGAACTTCCTGTGTTTTCTCTTTCCCTTAGTTCTGCTGGGTATCTGATAAGGTCTGGCTCACATCTAAGGATTCAGCTTTTTATGTAAAAAGCTTCTTTGCTTAAGAGCTAGAAACTTTTTTTTTTTTTTTTTTTTTTTTTTTTTTTTTTTTTTTGGTTTTTTGGATTTGGTTTCTTCGAGACAGGGTTTCTCTGTATAGTATAGTCCTGGCTGTCCTGGAACTCACTCTGTAGACCAGGCTGGCCTCAGACTCAGAAATCTGCCTGCCTCTGCCTCCCAGAGTGCTGGGATTACAGGTGTACACCACCACCATCTTTAAAAGTAAGGTCATTGAAGAAATAGGTGAGGGCTGGAGAAATGGCTTAGTGGGTAAGAGCTGCTCTTCCAGAGGTCCTGAGTTCAAATCCTAGCAACCACATGATGGTTCACAACCATCTATAATGGGATTTGATGCCCTCTTCTGGGGTGTCTGAAGACAGCTACAGTGTGCTCATATACATTAAATAAATAAATAAATCTTTTTTAAGAAAAGAAATAGGTGAAAAGGATTTGTAACAGAGTATCGAATCTGTCATGGGACACATAGAACAAGTGCAATTTTTCTTCTAGAAATAGAAATGTGTGTGTGTGTGTGTGTGTGTGTGTGTGTGTGTGTGTGTGTGTATGTGGTGTTCCTGGGGGCTAAACCTAGGGCCATGCACATGTTAAACACCCTACCATTGAGCTGTATCCCAGGCCCAGAAATCCTTTCTAAAATCCAGTCTCCTGTGCAGTCAGATCCAAAAGATTTTAATAGGATCCTGACAAAAAGTCTCCTGCAGAAGAGTGATAGTTCATTCGATAATCATTTATTGAATATCAGTTATGTGGCAGGCACTGGGCTAAGAGCTTAGGAGACGATGCTGCTGAGCAAGCCAGTTGACCTCTGCCCTGTGGGTCTCATGACTTATCAGAAGAAACAGACACTAAGCAGTCATGCAAAACGGGTTCATTAAGTTCAGGAAAAACGACTATGGCAGAAAGAAGTGTTACAAGATTGTGTAACAGGACAGATGTGAGGCAGTCTGACCTGGAGACTCCCATGAGGAAGTAAGCTAGCTTAACTAGGGGTGTTGACCAGGTAGAAAACCCAAAGCTATCCAGAAGTCAGGAGAAAGCAGCGACCAGAACCATGGAGAGTTTGGCATTGTGTATGAGCATCAAGAGCAGTCGACCTGGGCCAGCAGCAGACTACCAGTTAATAAAACTGCTGGTTCCCATAGCAGAACGAGGGCCAGTAAGTGTGTCTCTGCAGGAGCTGATTGGAAGGAACCATCTTCACAATGAGAACCTATGGCCACTCCAGCAGTTGCAGCTTGTAGGCAGATGGCATAGATTTGTTTACTGAAATCCCTACTATTTGTGTCTTTCTTATTCTTTCCTATATTGAATGTTGAATCATATTTCTTAAAAGATAATTTTATAATGTTGACAGTGCTAATTTACATTGGGAAAAGCAAGAAAACAAGAAAAAAGTTAATGATCTAAATGAACCACTAGAGGTCGCCTGTGAGACCCTCCCCTCCCTACTCACAAACACAGAGAGCCAGACAAACACATTTGGGGGTTCACTGTATTCCCTGTACGTTTTTGTTACACATTTGCTTGGGTTGCAGCTGGTTTGGGTTTTTATTCAAATACCTGATACTGATTTTTTTTTTCTAAATCAAATGAGCAAACATCCTCAGAGAGTGGAAGCCTTCCTTAAACTCCATGTTGCTGGATCCAAGGGCAACTCTCAAGTCTTCCTGCTTGATGTTCTGGCAGCATTTATTTGGCTGATCTTTACCTCAGTGAACCACTTTCTTTTCAAAAAATGTTTATATGATTATAATGATGGTGATGGTGGTGGTGGTGGTGGTGGTTATGGTCATGGTGATGGTCATGGTGAAGATGATGATGATGATGATGATGATGATGATGATGATGATATAGGACATACAATCATGTGTGTAGGGGCGCATGTGCCCTAGTGCGTGTGTTGGGTGCAGGGGAGAACACCTCTCTTCTTCTATCTTTGCACGGCTCCAGGGATCAAACAAGTCATATAGCTGGCCCAAAGCTTTCTTTTCTTTCTTAGTAAAACTGTGTGTGTGTAGCCGGGCATGGTGACGCACACCTGTAATCCCAGCACCTGGGAGGCAGAGGCAGGCGGATTTCTGAGTTCGAGGACAGCCTGGTCTACAGAGTGAGTTCCAGGATAGCCAGGGCTACACAGAGAAACC